>NC_069504.1:521147134-521297134 GCF_027579735.1 Bombina bombina
ATGTAACAGCCCTTTCAGAGACAAAGGAGAGATCATATTTTGTTCCATCAGTGAAATAGATAATACATCTTTCCCTGTGAGCCAATCACAGGCAATTTTAAACTAGATATGAGCGATTATAGAGGAAAGATGTATTATCTATTATAGAGGAAATCCCAGCACCCCCATTCTCTCTTCTGCATCAGTTTACCAAGAGCTATTCAAGCTTCCCCCCCCCCTTTCCAGAAACATTGAACACATTGAGCAAAACTTCTTTATGCCCTTCTCTCTGATAAATAATGGCAGATTCTGACACAGGAACAGAATTTTTGGTAGGATAATCATTTTCTTGTAGTTTAGATCGTAACAATCTGCCAGATTTTTACTTAAAATGATACCAAGATATTTGATCTGATCTTTGACCTCTTTAAAGGGTGTCTTAGTTACACTCCCAACGGTTTTATGTAGCCACAAAATTTCTCATTTTGATAGATTGATCTTGTATCCTGAAAAGGTACTCAAATCTCGTATGATTTCCAATAGAATAGGAATATTCTTTCTAGAATCCCCAATAAATACCAATAGGTCATCTGCATAAAGTGATAACACTACCTTTCTGCCTCCTAATATTAAGCCTTTCAGTTCCTTCCTTAAAAGAGTTGCTCTATTGCCAAATTAAACAATAAAAGGTGAGAGCGGGCATCCCTGTCTCGTACCTTTCATAATCTTAATTGTAGAAGATCTTTGACTGTTAATTGAAGGAACCAAAGTTGGGTTGCTGTAAATGGTCTTAATAAAGTCTGCGAATTGTCCCGTGAACCCAAAGTTGTCAATAGATGTGAATAAGTGGTCCCATGTAATTGAGTTGAAAGCCTTCTCGGCATTGATAGTAATCATAGCAGCCTCTTTCCTTTCATTAGCTTTCCCATTATGTTTATTAACCCAATAGTGTTCAATTAAAGAGAGAACCCTTCACATATTTTTCGCAGAATTTCTTTCTGCCATAAATCCTGATTGATCTGTTTGCATTAAAGGATCTACACAATAAAAACAATAAACAGTGCAATAAGACTTGGAAAGAACGCACTGCAGTATACCTTTGAAGACAACACAAAAAGTATCAAATGAATTCCAATCAATCAGTACCAAATAAATAAATAAATAAACCAATACTCAACTAATAATCAGCAATAATGCTTAAAAGTGAAAAATAAAAATAAAAACAATGAAAAATAATGGAAAATAAAATTTTCCTATAAAGTGTATAGAAATAATGTACACTTAGCTTAGTCCCAGTCCTGTAAGTGATTAATACATCTTGATGATGAAAAACAGTCTTGATGAAACTTAAATTGTGACGATGAGTATTTTGACTTTGTGCGGAACAGCTGATAGTTCACGGGACTCCAGCTGTGTAGGTCCACAAACAGCAAGCTGTACAAGAAAGGGAGAAACACAGCGCATCCGCGATTCACAGTATAGTTTATTCTCCAAGCCAATGACACATAACAAAACAAACTTACAAGATAAAAGTGTAAAAGATGCACTTCGGCCAACTGGCCAAATTGCATAGCCTGCTGTATTCCTCGAGGGGATCCCAGAGATGCCGACCTGCAGCAACTGGTTTCAACATGCGAGAGGAGAGCTGTGTGCAAAACCTATACGCTGTTGAACGATGTCCTGACGTCTCCTATAGGTTTCTCCTCCCTATGCGTTTCATCTGATCCCAGGCAGACTTTCTCAAGGGATATCATACAAGACGGATATTCCTACCGACAGCCAGGACTAATTTAAACCTTCCCATCATCCAGGACGTCATGCAATACGTCATCCTGTTTTACATATTGTATCAACAATTTACAAAGTTATAGGACAAACAATATATCCTATTACAATAATGTAATTAATTCATAATTGAAAATAGCATTTGCACATTAAAACATAACTAGAAAAAAATAGAAGTAACATTTAAAAAAAAATGAATTAACAAATAATAAATGACTAAGAGCAATCTAATGTAAAAAGCGCACTTGCATCTATTGTTTTGTGACACATTTTATAAAAAATGAATTGGATAAGATGTCAAAGCTAGCTCTTATGTGATAATTAATAGTTTAGGACAGTGGTTCTCAACCTAAGTGACCTCAAGGCCCGGTAAGTTTTAGCCGGACCGGTCCAGGGCCCGGTAAGCATCGGGAGTGGGTTGCAGTAGGTTTGGAAGAAATTTATATATATATATATATATATATATATATATATATATATATATATATATATATATATATATATATATATATATATATATATATATATATATATATATATATATATATATATATATATACACACACACACACACACACACAGTCTCTTTCTCTCCTCCCCTCTCTCTCTTTCTCCTCCCCCCTCTCTCTTTCTCCTCCCCTCTCCTCTCTCTCCTCTCTCTCTCTCTCCTCCCCTCCCCTCTCTCTCTCTTTTTCTCTCTCTCCTCCCCTCTCTCTTTCTCTCTCTCCCTCTCTCCTCCCTCTCCCTCTCTCTCTCCTCCCCCTCTTTCTTTCTTTCTTTCTTTCTTTCTTTCTTTGTCTCTCCTCCCTCACCCACTGACACCAATGAATTATAAAATTAACCCACTATAAATCATTTATATATATTATATATGGATCCCACACCACTGAATTATCATATAATTATAATATATATATATAATTATATGATAATTCATTGGTGTCAGTGGGATATATATATACATATATATATATATATATATAGTTTACAGTTGGTTAATATTTTATAATTCATTGGTGTCAGTAGGATCTATATATTTATATATACACACACAGTTTACAAATACACATTGGTGTCCAGTGGCCACCCTAAATATATACATTGGTGTCAGTGGCCGTAATTATGTAATTGGTGTCAGTGGGCTTACTTGTGAGCCGATGCTTCACCTCTGCACGCCGCCAGCCGCTTCTACCGGTCACTCACAGTGCGCCCACCCGCCGCTACATGTTCACAGTGACACAGTGCGCAAACTGACATGCGCAGTGGCACTCTGACAGGCTAGTCCAAAATTTAGGAGATGTGTAAAGGCGGGCCTGTCAGAGCGAGTGTCTGGAGGCAATGTCGGGTCGCGGCCCACCAGCAGGGCGGCCGCGGCCCGGCTGTTGAGAAACACGGGTTTAGGATATCCCCAAAAAGTATTTCATTAATCCACACATAATAAAACTAAAATGGGGCTACTCTGTATTCATGCTTATAAGTCATATTTTAGTTATAGCTTGTTAGATATATTTTAATTCATAAACGCTTGCAAATCAAGGTCTATATTTAGACCTTTTGGTTCCAAACAATCCAAGAAATGGATCCACTTAGTTTCACATTTCCTGAGTAATAGGAGCCTTCTATTGGCACATGGACCTGGTTTGATCTGTTCTAAGACCCTGATTGTGAGATCCACAGGATTTTTATCATGGATGATATTGAAGTGATTAGAAACACTGTTTGTCATACCCTATTTTTATATTTTCAACATGTTCATACCATCTTCTTTTAATGCTCCTTTTTGTATGTCCTACGTATGTTTTTCCGCATTTACATAGAAGTTGGTACACTACATATGTAGACTGACATGTACCTCTAAAGACCAGGCTGAAAGTTTTACTTTTGTCATAGTTGCTGACTTAATTTCCTTTGATGATATGTCCACACATAATGCAACCTTTCCTACAACATTTACAGGTCCCTGCTTGTACTTTTAGCCATTTCGATTAAGCAGCTACACTATTTCTGTTATTCTTAAGTTTTGATGGAGCTATCAAACTTTTCAGATTTCTATTCTTTTTGAAGACTATTTGAGGATTATTACCTATATTGTTTTTCAGAATGGGATCTTCTGATAGTATCTCCCAAACGATACTGTGAAGCGCGGATGCGCTGTGTTTCTCTCTTCCTTTATTGTACATTAAAGGATCTAGTACAGATTTCAGTCTATTAGCGATTATCGACATCATGAGCTTGTAATCATTGTTTAACAATGAAATCAGTCTATAGGAATCAACTGATTCTGGGTTTTTATCTTTAAGTATCAGTGTAATGATTGATGCAGTAAAATAAGGAGATTGCATGTTCTTTAGCATATATTATTGATTAAAAAGAAGTTGGAGTGTTGGTGAAATAGTCTTGTAATATTTTATAGAACTCTATGGGGAGTTCATCCGGTCCTGGGGCTTTGTTTAATGCTGCTTTTTGAATTCCTTTAACAATATCTTCCTGAGTTAAAGGCACATTTAAAAAATTTAGGCCTTCTTGGGATATTTTAGGTTATCAAATTTTTCCCCAAAATGCCCTCTTATTAATGAAATTTATCTCACTTTGTGTATATAATCCCTGAGTATGGAATACGTTATTGATCTCTTTGGGTATCACATATTTTCCCTCATTGTTCTTAATGGCCTCTATGTAGTTTTTCTTTTTGCAGGCCTTTGCTAGATGGGGAGCCATTTAATGTTTTTGCCCAAGAAACTCGAGAATGCAGCTATTTAAGTTCATTCTGTTCCTTTTGGTGTAAGAAACTCTCTCTCATACTCTTAGCTTCTTGATATTTCATCCATGATCTGGTATCAGGGTGATCTATATATTTCTTACAGGTATTTCTAACCGCACAATTCAACCCAGATTCCCTGGCTTTAAATATTTTTTTCCATTTCGAAAGAATAGCTTTAATCTCGCCCTGGAAAAAGGCTTTTGCGGCCTCCCAAAATATTTAAACTTTATGCAAGTATGCCTTGTTGTTATTATAAAACTCGCCCCAGTCTCCTGAGCTCATACTGAAACTGGCTGTTACCTGGAGAAAAAAAAAAAAATATTGTTCCCCTTTCCCGAATTTTTACCATTAATTTTCAACGTAATACATGCATAATCTGAGAGATAAATATCTGTAATACCAACTTACAGGTCCATGCCAAGCATGTTTTCATTCAGCAGAAAAATTTTGATTTGGGAGAATGTTTCATGCGTCTTAGATTCACACGTAAAGGCTCTACCATCCGGATTATGTATACGCCAGATGTCTAAGATTAAGGTTTCTACAAAATGTATCGAGTAATTTAGCTTTTTTATTATATCGTCACGGGGTACCTACCTTCAATCTATCTAGTTTGGGGTGTATGTTAAAGTCTCCAACCAAGATTAAGTTTGCATCCACATACGGTAAAAGCTTGAGATATATTCTATCCCAAAATGCTATCTCCAGAAGCTTGAGATATATTCTATCCCAAAATTCTATCTCCAGTTGGTTGGCGGCATAGATGTTACACAGAATATACCTGATCTTGGCAATTTCAAATTGTACAATCATAAAACAATCTCCTTCATCTAAATCTTGAGAAATGATTTGTATATTCAGGTCTTTCTCAAAAAGACAAGCAACACCTCTCTTTCTCCGGACACATGAGATGGTGATCACTTCTCCAATCCATTTCTCTTTGAATTTATTAATTTCTTGCAAGCTCAAATGCGTCTCTTGAATGACTGCAATGTCAGTATGCAGTTTTTGAAGGTGGCTAATTACCCTTTTCATTTTAATCGGGGATGTTATTCCCCCCCACGTTCCAGGATACTATCTTTATATTTTTAGCCATCATTACATTTGATAGTCTGGTGAACAATGAAGACGCAGCTCCAAGGGCAGTACAGGGAGGCCTGAAAAGAGAGGACGCAAAGAAGAAAAAAAAAAAAAAAAAAAACCCACAAATCCCCATACAACAATAAAATTTATACATATATAATGTCTGTCCTTTCAGCCTACTAAGGGTAAAAATATCTTGCAAGTCATATTTCCTTCTCCTAACACTGTTCTCCATATTGGGTAGCTATATGGTTATATTTCAGTACTATTTCTAATTCATTTCTTTCAGCTTCTCTACATAGTCCTTTGCTTCCTGGTATGTATGTAGTAGAACAGTTTCTGAATTATAAGTAACTCTCAGTTTAGCTGGTTATACAATAGTAGCTTGAATACCCATATTAATCAATTGTGAACATAGTGGAGAGATTTGATGCCTTTTATGGAAAAGTCCTGGAATTATATAGTATTATATCCCCCTATTTTAAAAGGGATTTTTTTTTATGTATTGTCTCAATAAGTTAATTTATTAAGTATTTAATTAAAACTGTTCTTTTCCTCTCTTTATCTCTTCCCTCCTCTTTGAGGGCCCTAGTCTATTAGCTCTTTCTACTGAAATAGAATGGTTTGGTTTTTGGATCCCTAGCTCTTTTGGTTGTGTCTCTGATGCAAAGAAAATGACATCCTGGTACTCAGGAGTTTCTGATAGGCCTATAACCCTATGGTTGTTCCTACGTGACATATCCTCTAGCTCCTCAATTTTATTTTGTAAGGACTGAATTCTGACCTCCTGACTTTTTATGATTTGATCATGTGAGATCTTCTAGATCTGATATTCTGTTTTCCGCCTCTTCAACTCTGGCTAAAAATTGTCTGACTTCAGATGTTAACTCAGTTAGCTCTTTTATTAAGCTGTCAAATTGGGGTGTCATTGTCTCCATAATTTGCTTTACTAAGTTTTGGGAGTCAATCACCATTTGTGTAGTGCTAGATTCTATTGTATTGTCTAACAAGGTATCTGTTGTGTTTCTGGTTTTTATATATTTCTGTTTGGGGGCCATCCCTGGTGATTTAGATTTAATATTATGAATATATTTATCCATTCGTGTGTGAGTGGAAACTTTTGTGACAGACCAAAGTGTAGGAGAAAAAGGGGGGGGGGGGAAGAAACTATAAGAACAATAGTGCAGGTCCCCCAATGTGAATGTGACTTTTTTTATTATTATTATTATTATTTAAAAACAAACAAAACAAAAAAACAAAAACAAAAACCAAAGAAAAGAAAAACATATAAGATATAAGTGAGTTTAAATGGTGCACAGAAAATACTCTATTTTATCTCTTATAAGAAAGAGCGTGATAGTGTAGGGAAATATTTGGGACAATTACCCCACTGTTTAAACCGTTAAGGCAGTGTTTAATTCTTGTTGCCACAAGCCAAACCTACTAGCCTTATGCGTTTTCATAAACCAGAGACTGAGTATAATCTACCTTGTTTTGACCACAATATACTATTTTAAACAATTGTAGTATCTGTAAAAAATGAAGCAAACAACAGAAAAAAAGGCAAGGTAAGGGGAAGAAAAAGAAAGAAAACCAGAGAGAAAGCAGCACTCATAAGCTAAGTGACACTTCAAGTTGTTTTTCTCCTCTCCCCACTGGAATACCTAGCTTGACAGTACGTAAAGATCTACTTGTTAAGACTGTTCACTCCTGAGGGACTCAAAGAACTTGCTCCAGCCGGTATGGTTGAAAAAAATACAAGATCTCAATAATCCAGGGGCCCTGGCTAAGCTGAAGAGCAGGGTCGGAAAGGCCAAGAGTGAGCGGTCAAGATCTATAAGGGGCTTACAATTTGGCCTTTATTCAGACGGTGTATAGTGGCTAACAAAGAGGATAATCTGATATAGCAAAGCCATTGTTTAATCTTGTATGTTTGGCCCTCCACCCTCGGTATAGGTTTATAAAAAAAGTTAGTAGATGCTAAGGCCCTGTTTGTTATAGTGTGTAAGACCTTATGGGATGATTATGGGCTAGATTTATCAAAGCTGAGGCGGACAGGGGAACGTATACGCGCCCCTGTACGCCTCAGCTCGCCTGTGGCGGGGCGAAATTACCCGCAGGTAATCACCATTGCACACGAACGCAATTTTGTGCTTGCGTGCACTCCTGCCCCCTGCCCGTGCACAGCCAATCATGCGCGGGCAGGAGCTGTCAATTTTCTCAGTCGGACTAGACCGCAGAGAGATTGCATTTCACCAATTTAGGAGGAGGCGAAAAGGTTAGGGAATCGGTGGTCTGGTGACTGCTGCACGTTAAATTACGGTGAGCAAGTTCTTGTGAGAACTTGCATCTGTAGGGCTTTGATAAATGAAGCTTCTATGTGGCAACAGGATATGTTTTATTGAATATAGTTTTCCTGGGTGCTAACTAAGGGTATATGACATATTGCATGTAAGAACCCAGGGAAAGAGATAGCTAAATGGTTGTGGCTTTTATACTGTTCATAAGGTTTATTCCCAGGTCATATAAGAATCTACAGTATATATATCTGTGAAACAGGTGACCCACTGCATTTTTAATATTCTATCACTCACAGATGAAAACTCTTTAACATATTGCTGATTATCTGGTGCCACATTACATGGCTATGATATATTTTAAGTTGCAACATTTATACAGGTAACATTTATTCAGGGATCCCTGATATAGGCTCAGTTAAATTTGTTTGTTTTTTTATTGCCCTAATAAATATGAATGTGATGTATATGCTGATTTGTTCTTAAAGTGACAGTGTCTGTATTTTTGTATTTGATTGGCTAAATAGGGGGTTGCAGGATTAGGTTTACTGTAAGTGCTCTTTTTAATCAATATCTACACAGCACTCTCAGGAAGCTGCACTGTCACCAGAGTCACAGGCAGTTAACCCCAGTCAGGCCTGGGTGCAAGACCCAAACAGGGAAAATTACAAAAAAATAATACATTAATATAAACACACAGAAAAAGTCCAGCACTCACTCACAAGCTCTCAACTAAGATAAAAAGCAGCAATGGAAGAGTTAGTTACCGCATCTGGCAAAAAGTTATTTTCCCTGTTTGGGCCTTGCACCCAAGCCTGACTGGGGTTCCAATCAGCCAACTGTTCCAATCAACCAATAGAATGCGAGCTCAATCCGATTGGCTGATTGGATCAGCCAATCGGATTGAACTTCAAGCTGATTGGCTGATTCAAACAGCCAATCAGATTTTTCCTACCTTAATTCCGATTGGCTGATAGAATCCTATCAGCCAATCAGAATTGAAGGGACGCCATCTTGGATGACGTCACTTAAAGATACCGTCATTGTGTAAGAAGACTCCGGATGAAGAGGATGTCTCCGCGTCGGCTCCTTGGAAGATAGCTCCGCTCCGGATGGATGAAGATTGAAGACGCCGCCTGGATGAAGACTTCTACCGGATGAAGGACCTCTTCTGCGCACCTTGGATGAAGATTTCAGCCCGGTTGGGTGAAGATGACTCAAGGTAGGGATTTCAGGGGGTTAGTGTTAGGTTTTTTTCAGCTAGCTCAGCCCAATTGTTTCCTATGGGGGATATCGTGCACGAGCACGTTTTTCCAGCTTACCATTACCGTAGGCAACGCTGGTATTGAGGGTTGAAGTGGAGCTAAATTATGCTCAATGATCCCTTTTCTGAGGATAACGCAGCCATTCAGACACCTCTAAATACCAGCGTTGTCTTAAGGGTGCGCTGGGACAAAAAGCAGCGTTAGGACCGCAGGTCTTTACCGACAAAACTCTAAATCTAGGAGTTAGTTTTACTGAAAGGGATTCTGTTAGTGAAAATGATAATTTAATGAATGTGGTTTAGTGTTTTTTTTACTCTTTTACAGCAGTTTAAGGATCGTTTTTGTAGTTTGTTTACTCAAAATTTACACCCACTAACTTAGCAGCTTGCCTCTGTACTTCACACTAATTTATAGTCTCACTTTATTAACTCTCTGTAGCTCTGCTGTTTTATTACTTAAAAATGCAGTGGTCCCTCTCCCACCCCCTTGTGTGTGTGTGTGTATATGTCTCTGTCTCTCTCTCTCTCTCTCTAACTATCCATCTCTCTCCTTATGTGTTGTTCTCCCAATGGTCTCTATCTCTCTCTGTCTCTCTTCCTCCCCCTCTGACTCTCTCATCCCTGATGTGTCTCTCTAACCCTCTGTGTGTGATCGTCTCTCTCTCTCTAACCCTCTGTGTGTGATCGTCTCTCTCTAACCCTCTGTGTGTGATTGTGTCTCTCTCTCTCTCTCTCTCTCTCTCTCTCTCTCTCTAACCCTCTGTGTGTAATTGTGTCTCTCTCTCTATCTCTCTCTCTAACCCTATGTGTGTGATTGTGTCTCTCTCTCTAACCCTCTGTGTGTGATTGTGTCTCTCTCTTTCTCTTTCTCTCTAACCCTCTGTGTATGATTGTGTCTCTCTCTCTAACCCTCTGTGTGTGATTGTGTCTCTCTCTCTTTCTCTCTCTCTCTCTCTAACCCTCTGTGTATGATTGTGTCTCTCTCTTTCTCTCTCTCTCTCTCTAACCCTCTGTGTATGATTGTGTCTCTCTCTCTTTCTCTCTCTAACCCTCTGCGTGTGATTGTCTCTCTCTCTCTCTCTAACCCTATGTGTGTGATTGTGTCTCTCTCTCTTTCTCTCTCTCTCTAACCCTCTGTGTGTGATTGTGTCTCTCTCTCTAACCCTCTGTGTGTGATTGTGTCTCTCTCTCTCTCTAACCCTCTGTATGTGATTGTGTCTCTCTCTCTCTAACCCTCTGTATGTGATTGTGTCTCTCTCTCTCTAACCCTCTGTGTGTGATTGTGTCTCTCTCTCTAACCCTCTGTGTGTGATTGTGTCTCTCTCTCTCTCTAACCCTCTGTATGTGATTGTGTCTCTCTCTCTCTAACCCTCTGTGTGTGATTGTGTCTCTCTCTCTCTAACCCTCTGTGTGTGATTGTGTCTCTCTCTCTCTCTCTAACCCTCTGTATGTGATTGTGTCTCTCTGTCTCTAACCCTCTGTGTATGATTGTGTCTCTCTCTTTCTCTCTCTCTAACCCTCTGTGTGTGATTGTGTCTCTCTCTCTTTCTCTCTCTCTCTCTAACCCTCTGTGTATGATTGTGTCTCTCTTTCTCTCTAACCCTCTGTGTATGATTGTGTCTCTCTCTCTTTCTCTCTCTCTAACCCTCTGTGTGTGATTGTGTCTCTATCTCTCTCTCTAACCCTATGTGTGTGATTGTGTCTCTCTCTCTAACCCTCTGTGTGTGATTGTGTCTCTCTCTTTCTCTCTAACCCTCTGTGTATGATTGTGTCTCTCTATCTAACCTTCTGTGTGTGATTGTGTCTCTCTCTTTCTCTCTAACCCTCTGTGTATGATTGTCTCTCTCTCTTTCTCTCTCTCTAACCCTCTGTGTGTAATTGTGTCTCTCTCTCTTTCTCTCTCTATAACCCTATGTGTGTGATTGTGTCTCTCTCTAACCCTCTGTGTGTGATTGCGTCTCTCTCTTTCTCTCTAACCCTCTGTGTATGATTGTGTCTCTCTATCTAACCTTCTGTGTGTGATTGTGTCTCTCTCTTTCTCTCTAACCCTCTGTGTATGATTGTCTCTCTCTCTTTCTCTCTCTCTAACCCTCTGTGTGTAATTGTGTCTCTCTCTCTTTCTCTCTCTATAACCCTATGTGTGTGATTGTGTCTCTCTCTCTAACCCTCTGTGTGTGATTGCGTCTCTCTCTTTCTCTCTAACCCTCTGTGTATGATTGTGTCTCTCTATCTAACCTTCTGTGTGTGATTGTGTCTCTCTCTTTCTCTCTAACCCTCTGTGTATGATTGTCTCTCTCCCTTTCTCTCTCTCTAACCCTCTGTGTGTAATTGTGTCTCTCTCTCTTTCTCTCTCTATAACCCTATGTGTGTGATTGTGTCTCTCTCTCTAACCCTCTGTGTGTGATTGCGTCTCTCTCTTTCTCTCTAACCCTCTGTGTATGATTGTGTCTCTCTCTCTAACCCTCTGTGTGTGATTGTGTCTCTCTCTTTCTCTCTAACCCTCTGTGTATGATTATGTCTCTCTCTCTTTCTCTCTCTCTAACCCTCTGTGTGTGATTGTGTCTCTCTCTCTAACCCTCTGTGTATGATTGTGTCTCTCTCTTTCTCTCTCTCTAACCCTCTGTGTGTGATTTTGTCTCTCTTTCTCTCTAACCCTCTGTGTATGATTGTGTCTCTCTCTCTTTCTCTCTCTCTAACCCTCTGTGTGTGATTGTGTCTCTCTCTCTAACCCTCTGTGTATGATTGTGTGTCTCTCTCTCTTTCTCTCTCTCTAACCCTATGTGTGTGATTGTGTCTCTCTCTCTAACCCTCTGTGTGTAATTGTGTCTCTCTCTCTTTCTCTCTCTCTAACCCTATGTGTGTGATTGTGTGTCTCTCTCTCTAACCCTCTGTGTGTGATTGTGTCTCTCTCTTTCTCTCTAACCCTCTGTGTATGATTGTGTCTCTCTCTCTCTCTTTCTCTAACCCTATGTGTGTAATTGTGTCTCTCTCTCTAACCCTCTGTGTGTGATTGTGTGTCTCTCTCTTTCTCTATCTCTCTAACCCTCTGTGTATGATTGTGTCTCTCTCTTTCTCTCTAACCCTCTGTGTATGATTGTGTCTCTCTCTCTCTTTCTCTCTCTCTAACCCTCTGTGTGTGATTGTGTCTCTCTCTCTAACCCTCTGTGTATGATTGTGTGTCTCTCTCTCTTTCTCTCTCTCTAACCCTATGTGTGTGATTGTGTCTCTCTCTCTAACCCTCTGTGTGTAATTGTGTCTCTCTCTCTTTCTCTCTCTCTAACCCTATGTGTGTGATTGTGTCTCTCTCTTTCTCTCTGTCTCTCTAACCCTCTGTGTATGATTGTGTCTCTCTCTCTTTCTCTCTCTAACCCTCTGTGTGTGATTGTGTCTCTCTCTCTCCAACCCTCTGTGTGTGATTGTGTCTCTCTCTCTTTCTCTCTCTCTCTCTCTCTCTCTAACCCTCTGTGTGTGATTGTGTCTCTCTCTCTAACCCTGTGTGTGTGATTGTGTCTCTCTCTCTTTCTCTCTCTCTCTAACCTTCTGTGTGTGATTGTGTCTCTCTCTCTATATCTCTCTCTAACCCTATGTGTGTGATTGTGTCTCTCTCTCTAACCCTCTGTGTGTGATTGTGTCTCTCTCTAACCCTCTGTGTATGATTGTGTCTCTCTCTCTTTCTCTCTCTAACCCTCTGTGTGTGATTGTGTCTCTCTCTCTCTAACCCTATGTGTGTGATTGTGTCTCTCTCTCTCTAACCCTGTGTGTGTGATTGTGTCTCTCTCTCTAACCCTCTGTGTGTGATTGTGTCTCTCTCTCTCTAGCCCTCTGTGTGTGATTGTGTCTCTCTCTCTCTAACCCTCTGTGTGTTATTGTGTCTCTCTTTCTCTCTCTCTCTAACCCTATGTGTGTCATTGTGTCTCTCTCTCTAACCCTCTGTGTGTGATTGTGTCTCTCTCTCTCTTTCTCTTTCTCTCTAACCCTCTGTGTATGATTGTGTCTCTCTCTTTCTCTCTAACCCTCTGTGTATGATTGTGTCTCTCTCTCTTTCTCTCTCTCTAACCCTCTGTGTGTGATTGTGTCTCTCTTTCTCTCTAACCCTCTGTGTATGATTGTGTCTCTCTCTCTAACCCTATGTGTGTGATTGTGTCTCTCTCTCTAACCCTCTGTGTGTGATTGTGTCTCTCTCTTTCTCTCTAACCTTCTGTGTGTGATTG
Source organism: Bombina bombina (assembly GCF_027579735.1). Taxonomy (NCBI): domain Eukaryota; kingdom Metazoa; phylum Chordata; class Amphibia; order Anura; family Bombinatoridae; genus Bombina; species Bombina bombina. The sequence continues at coordinate 521,160,515 of NC_069504.1, forward strand.
TGTCTCTCTCTCTAACCTTCTGTGTGTGATTGTGTCTCTCTCTTTCTCTCTAACCCTCTGTGTATGATTGTGTCTCTCTCTCTTTCTCTCTCTCTAACCCTCTGTGTGTAATTGTGTCTCTCTCTCTTTCTCTCTCTATAACCCTATGTGTGTGATTGTGTCTCTCTCTCTAATCCTCTGTGTGTGATTGTGTCTCTCTCTTTCTCTCTAACCCTCTGTGTATGATTGTGTCTCTCTCTCTAACCCTCTGTGTGTGACTGTGTCTCTCTCTCTTTCTCTCTCTCTAACCCTCTGTGTGTGATTGTGTCTCTCTCTTTAACCCTATGTGTGTGATTGTGTCTCTCTCTCTAACCCTCTGTGTATGATTGTGTCTCTCTCTTTCTCTCTCTCTAACCCTCTGTGTGTGATTTTGTCTCTCTCTCTTTCTCTCTCTATAACCTTATGTGTGTGATTGTGTCTCTCTCTCTAACCCTCTGTGTGTGATTGCGTCTCTCTCTTTCTCTCTAACCCTCTGTGTATGATTGTGTCTCTCTCTCTAACCCTCTGTGTGTGATTGTGTCTCTCTCTTTCTCTCTAACCCTCTGTGTATGATTGTGTCTCTCTCTCTTTCTCTCTCTCTAACCCTCTGTGTGTGATTGTGTCTCTCTCTCTAACCCTCTGTGTATGATTGTGTCTCTCTCTTTCTCTCTCTCTAACCCTCTGTGTGTGATTTTGTCTCTCTTTCTCTCTAACCCTCTGTGTATGATTGGGTCTCTCTCTCTTTCTCTCTCTCTAACCCTATGTGTGTGATTGTGTGTCTCTCTCTCTAACCCTCTGTGTGTGATTGTGTCTCTCTCTTTCTCTCTAACCCTCTGTGTATGATTGTGTCTCTCTCTCTTTCTCTAACCCTATGTGTGTAATTGTGTCTCTCTCTCTAACCCTCTGTGTGTGATTGTGTGTCTCTCTCTTTCTCTATCTCTCTAACCCTCTGTGTATGATTGTGTCTCTCTCTTTCTCTCTAACCCTCTGTGTATGATTGTGTCTCTCTCTCTCTTTCTCTCTCTCTAACCCTCTGTGTGTGATTGTGTCTCTCTCTCTAACCCTCTGTGTATGATTGTGTGTCTCTCTCTCTTTCTCTCTCTCTAACCCTATGTGTGTGATTGTGTCTCTCTCTCTAACCCTCTGTGTGTAATTGTGTCTCTCTCTCTTTCTCTCTCTCTAACCCTATGTGTGTGATTGTGTCTCTCTCTTTCTCTCTGTCTCTCTAACCCTCTGTGTATGATTGTGTCTCTCTCTTTCTCTCTCTAACCCTCTGTGTGTGATTGTGTCTCTCTCTCTCTAACCCTCTGTGTGTGATTGTGTCTCTCTCTCTCTAACCCTCTGTGTGTGATTGTGTCTCTCTCTCTTTCTCTCTCTCTCTCTCTCTCTCTCTCTAACCCTCTGTGTGTGATTGTGTCTCTCTCTCTAACCCTGTGTGTGTGATTGTGTCTCTCTCTCTTTCTCTCTCTCTCTCTAACCTTCTGTGTGTGATTGTGTCTCTCTCTCTATATCTCTCTCTAACCCTATGTGTGTGATTGTGTCTCTCTCTCTAACCCTCTGTGTGTGATTGTGTCTCTCTCTAACCCTCTGTGTATGATTGTGTCTCTCTCTCTTTCTCTCTCTAACCCTCTGTGTGTGATTGTGTCTCTCTCTCTCTAACCCTATGTGTGTGATTGTGTCTCTCTCTCTCTAACCCTATGTGTGTGATTGTGTCTCTCTCTCTCTAACCCTCTGTGTGTGATTGTGTCTCTCTCTCTCTAGCCCTCTGTGTGTGATTGTGTCTCTCTCTCTCTAACCCTCTGTGTGTTATTGTGTCTCTCTCTCTAACCCTCTGTGTGTGATTGTGTCTCTTTCTTTCTCTCTAACCCTCTGTGTATGATTGTGTCTCTCTCTCCAACCCTCTGTGTGTGATTGTGTCTCTCTCTTTCTCTCTAACCCTCTGTGTATGATTGTGTCTCTCTCTCTTTCTCTCTCTCTAACCCTCTGTGTGTAATTGTGTCTCTCTTTCTCTCTCTCTAACCCTATGTGTGTCATTGTGTCTCTCTCTCTAACCCTCTGTGTGTGATTGTGTCTCTCTCTCTTTCTCTCTCTCTCTAACCCTCTGTGTATGATTGTGTGTCTCTCTTTCTCTCTAACCCTCTGTGTATGATTGTGTCTCTCTCTCTCTTTCTCTCTCTCTAACCCTCTGTGTGTGATTGTGTCTCTCTCTCTAACTCTCTCTCTAACCCTATGTGTGTGATTGTGTCTCTCTCTCTAACCCTCTGTGTGTGATTGTGTCTCTCTCTTTCTCTCTAACCTTCTGTGTGTGATTGTGTCTCTCTCTCTAACCTTCTGTGTGTGATTGTGTCTCTCTCTTTCTCTCTAACCCTCTGTGTATGATTGTGTCTCTCTCTCTTTCTCTCTCTCTAACCCTCTGTGTGTAATTGTGTCTCTCTCTCTTTCTCTCTCTATAACCCTATGTTTGTGATTGTGTCTCTCTCTCTAATCCTCTGTGTGTGATTGTGTCTCTCTCTTTCTCTCTAACCCTCTGTGTATGATTGTGTCTCTCTCTCTTTCTCTCTCTCTAACCCTCTGTGTGTGATTGTGTCTCTCTCTTTAACCCTATGTGTGTGATTGTGTCTCTCTCTTTCTCTCTCTCTAACCCTCTGTGTGTGATTTTGTCTCTCTTTCTCTCTAACCCTCTGTGTATGATTGTGTCTCTCTCTCTTTCTCTCTAACCCTATGTGTGTGATTGTGTGTCTCTCTCTCTAGCCCTCTGTGTGTGATTGTGTCTCTCTCTTTCTCTCTAACCCTCTGTGTATGATTGTGTCTCTCTCTCTTTCTCTCTCTCTAACCCTATGTGTGTAATTGTGTCTCTCTCTCTAACCCTCTGTGTGTGATTGTGTGTCTCTCTCTTTCTCTCTCTCTCTAACCCTATGTGTATGATTGTGTCTCTCTCTTTCTCTCTAACCCTCTGTGTATGATTGTGTCTCTCTCTCTAACCCTCTGTGTATGATTGTGTGTCTCTCTCTTTCTCTCTCTCTAACCCTATGTGTGTGATTGTGTCTCTCTCTCTAACCCTCTGTGTGTGATTGTGTCTCTCTCTTTCTCTCTCTAACCCTCTGTGTGTGATTGTGTCTCTCTCTCTCTCTAACCCTATGTGTGTGATTGTGTCTCTCTCTCTAACCCTCTGTGTGTGATTGTTTCTCTCTCTCTCTAACCCTCTGTGTGTGATTGTGTGTCTCTCTCTTTCTCTCTCTAACCCTCTGTGTATGATTGTGTCTCTCTCTTTCTCTCTAACCCTCTGTGTATGATTGTGTCTCTCTCTCTTTCTCTCTCTCTAACCCTCTGTGTACGATTGTGTCTCTCTCTCTTTCTCTCTCTCTAACCCTCTGTGTACGATTGTGTCTCTCTCTCTTTCTCTCTCTCTAACCCTATGTGTATGATTGTGTCTCTCTCGTTCTCTCTCTCTAACCCTCTGTGTGTGATTTTGTCTCTCTTTCTCTCTAACCCTCTGTGTGTGATTGTGTCTCTCTTTCTCTCTCTCTCTCTCTAACCCTATGTGTATGATTGTGTCTCTCTCTTTCTCTCTCTCTAACCCTCTGTGTGTGATTTTGTCTCTCTTTCTCTCTAACCCTCTGTGTATGATTGTGTCTCTCTCTCTAACCCTCTGTGTGTGATTGTGTCTCTCTCTTTCTCTCTAACCCTCTGTGTATGATTGTGTCTCTCTCTCTTTCTCTCTCTCTAACCCTCTGTGTATGATTGTGTCTCTCTCTTTCTCTCTCTCTAACCCTCTGTGTGTGATTTTGTCTCTCTTTCTCTCTAACCCTCTGTGTATGATTGTGTCTCTCTCTCTTTCTCTCTAACCCTATGTGTGTGATTGTGTGTCTCTCTCTCTAACCCTCTGTGTGTGATTGTGTCTCTCTCTTTCTCTCTCTCTAACCCTATGTGTGTAATTGTGTCTCTCTCTCTAACCCTCTGTGTGTGATTGTGTGTCTCTCTCTCTAACCCTCTGTGTATGATTGTGTCTCTCTCTCTTTCTCTCTCTCTAACCCTATGTGTGTAATTGTGTCTCTCTCTCTAACCCTCTGTGTGTGATTGTGTGTCTCTCTCTTTCTCTCTCTCTCTAACCCTCTGTGTATGATTGTGTCTCTCTCTCTAACCCTCTGTGTATGATTGTGTCTCTCTCTCTTTCTCTCTCTCTAACCCTATGTGTGTGATTGTGTCTCTCTCTCTAACCCTCTGTGTGTGATTGTGTCTCTCTCTTTCTCTCTCTAACCCTCTGTGTGTGATTGTGTCTCTCTCTCTCTCTAACCCTATGTGTGTGATTGTGTCTCTCTCTCTAACCCTCTATGTGTGATTGTTTCTCTCTCTCTCTAACCCTCTGTGTGTGATTGTGTGTCTCTCTCTTTCTCTCTCTCTCTAACCCTCTGTGTATGATTGTGTCTCTCTCTTTCTCTCTAACCCTCTGTGTATGATTGTGTCTCTCTCTCTTTCTCTCTCTCTAACCCTCTGTGTACGATTGTGTCTCTCTCTCTCTTTCTTTCTCTCTAACCCTCTGTGTACGATTGTGTCTCTCTCTCTTTCTCTCTCTCTAACCCTATGTGTATGATTGTGTCTCTCTCTTTCTCTCTCTCTAACCCTCTGTGTGTGATTTTGTCTCTCTTTCTCTCTAACCCTCTGTGTGTGATTGTGTCTCTCTCTCTTTCTCTCTCTCTCTCTCTCTCTCTCTCTAACCCTCTGTGTGTGATTGTGTCTCTCTCTCTCTCTCTCTCTCTCTCTCTCTCTAACCCTCTGTGTGTGATTGTTTCTCTTTCTCTCTCTCTAACCCTCTGTGTGTGATTGTTTCTCTCTCTCTCTAGCCCTCTGTGTGTGATTGTGTGTCTCTCTCTTTCTCTCTCTCTCTAACCCTCTGTGTATGATTGTGTCTCTCTTTCTCTCTAACCCTCTGTGTATGATTGTGTCTCTCTCTCTTTCTCTCTCTCTAACCCTCTGTGTGTGATTGTGTGTCTCTCTCTAACCCTCTGTGTATGATTGTGTCTCTTTCTTTCTCTCTCTCTAACCCTATGTGTGTGATTGTGTCTCTCTCTTTCTCTCTGTCTCTCTAACCCTCTGTGTATGATTGTGTCTCTCTCTCTTTCTCTCTCTAACCCTCTGTGTGTGATTGTGTCTCTCTCTCTCTAACCCTCTGTGTGCGATTGTTTCTCTTTCTCTCTCTCTAACCCTCTGTGTGTGATTGTTTCTCTCTCTCTCTAGCCCTCTGTGTGTGATTGTGTGTCTCTCTCTTTCTCTCTCTCTCTAACCCTCTGTGTATGATTGTGTCTCTCTCTCTCTCTCTAACCCTCTGTGCATGATTGTGTCTCTCTCTCTTTCTCTCTCTCTAACCCTCTGTGTGTGATTGTGTCTCTCTCTCTAACCCTCTGTGTATGATTGTGTCTCTCTCTTTCTCTCTCTCTAACCCTCTGTGTGTGATTTTGTCTCTCTTTCTCTCTAACCCTCTGTGTGTGATTGTGTCTCTCTCTCTTTCTCTCTCTCTAACCCTCTGTGTGTGATTGTTTCTCTCTTTCTCTCTCTCTCTAACCCTCTGTGTGTGATTGTGTCTCTCTCTCTTTCTCTCTCTCTCTAACCCTCTGTGTGTGATTGTGTCTCTCTCTCTTTCTCTCTCTCTCTCTCTAACCCTCTGTGTGTGATTGTGTCTCTATCTCTCTCTAACCCTCTGTGTGTGATTGTGTCTCTCTCTTTCTCTCTCTCTAACCCTCTGTGTGTGATTGTTTCTCTCTCTCTCTAACCCTCTGTGTGTGATTGCGTCTCTCTCTCTAACCCTCAGTGTGTGATTGTGTCTCTCTCTTTCTCTAACCCTCAGTGTGTGATTGTGTCTCTCTCTTTCTCTTTCTCTAACCCTCTGTGTGTGATTGTGTCTCTCTCTCTAACCCTCTGTGTATGATTGTGTCTCTCTCTCTAACCCTCTGTGTATGATTGTGTCTCTCTCTCTAACCCTCAGTGTGTGATTGTGTCTCTCTCTTTCTCTAACCCTCAGTGTGTGATTGTCTCTCTCTCTTTCTCTCTCTCTAAACCCTCTGTGTGCGATTGTGTCTCTCTCTTTCTCTAACCCTCTGTGTATGATTGTGTCTCTCTCTCTAACCCTCTGTGTGTGATTGTGTGTCTCTCTCTCTTTCTCTCTCTCTAACCCTCTGTGTGTGATTGTGTCTCTCTCTTTCTCTCTCTCTAACCCTCTGTGTATGATTGTGTCTCTCTCTGTTTCTCCATCTCTCTAACCCTCTGTGTGTGATTGTGTCTCTCCCTTTCTCTAACCCTGTGTATGATTGTGTCTCTCTCTCTCTCTCTCTCTAACCCTGTGTGTGTGATTGTGTGTCTCTCTCTCTCTTTCTCTAACCCTCTGTGTGTGATTGTGTGTCTCTCTAACCCTCTGTGTGTGATTGGGTCTCTCTCTCTAACCCTCTGTGTATGATTGTGTCTCTTTCTCTCTCTCTAACCCTCTGTGTGTGATTGTCTCTCTCTCTCTCTAACCCTCTGTGTGTGATTGTGTCTCTCTCTCTTTCTCTCTCTCTAACCCTCTGTGTGTGATTGTGTCTCTCTCTTTCTCTAACCCTGTGTATGATTGTGTCTCTCTCTCTCTCTTTCTCTCTCTCTAACCCTGTGTGTGTGATTGTGTCTCTCTCTCTCTAACCCTCTGTATGTGATTGTGTGTCTCTCTAACCCTCTGTGTGTGATTGTGTGTCTTTCTCTCTCTCTCTCTAACCCTCTGTGTGTCATTGTCTCTCTCTTTCTCTCTAACCCTCTGTGTGTGATTGTGTCTCTCTTTCTCTCGAACCCTCTGTGTGTGTGATTGTGTCTCTCTCTCTAACCCTCTGTGTGTGATTGTGTCTCTCTCTCTTTCTCTCTCTCTAACCCTCTGTGTGTGATTGTGTCTCTTTCTCTCTCTCTCTCTCTCTCTCTCTAACCCTCTGTGTGCGATTGTCTCTCTCTCTAACCCTCTGTGTGTGATTGCGTCTCTCTCTCTAACCCTCAGTGTGTGATTGTGTCTCTCTCTTTCTCTAACCCTCAGTGTGTGATTGTCTCTCTCTCTCTCTCTAACCCTCTGTGTGTGATTGTCTCTCTCTCTTTCTCTCTCTCTAACCCTCTGTGTGTGATTGTGTCTCTCTCTTTCTCTCTCTCTCTAACCCTCTGTGTGTGATTGTGTCTCTCTTTCTCTCTCTCTAACCCTCTGTGTGTGATTGTGTCTCTCTCTCTCTAAACCTCTGCGTGTGATTGTGTCTCTCTTTCTCTCTCTCTCGAACCCTCTGTGTGTAACTGTGTCTCTCTAACCCTCTGTGTGTGATTGTGTGTGTCTCTCTAACCCTCTGCGTGTGATTGTGTCTCTCTTTCTCTAACCCTCTGTGTATGACTGTGTCTCTTTCTCTCTAACCCTCTGTGTATGATCGTGTCTCTCTCTTTCTCTCTCTCTAACCCTCTGTGTGTGATTGTGTCTCTCTCTCTAACCCTCTGTGTATGACTGTGTCTCTCTTTCTCTCTAACCCTCTGTGTGTGATTGTGTCTCTCTCTCTATTTCTCTCTAACCCTCTCTGTGTGTGATTGTGTGTCTCTCTCTCTTTCTCACTCTCTCTAAACCTCTGTGTGCGATTGTGTGTCTCTCTCTCTTTCTCTCTCTAACCCTCTGTGTGTGATTGTGTCTCTCTCTTTCTCTCTCTCTAACCCTCTGTGTGTGATTGTGTCTCTCTCTCTATTTCTCTCTAACCCTCTGTGTGTGATTGTGTCTCTTTCTCTCTCTCTAACCCTCTGTGTGTGATTGTGTCTCTTTCTCTCTCTCTAACCCTCTGTGTGTGATTGTGTCTCTCTCTCTCTATTTCTCTCTAACCCTCTGTGTGTGATTGTGTCTCTCTCTCTTTCTCTAACTCTCTGTGTGCGATTGTGTCTCTCTCTCTCTAACCCTCTGTGTGTGATTGTGTCTCTCTCTCTAACCCTCTGTGTGTGATTGTGTCTCTCTCTCTAACCCTCTGTGTGTGATTGTGTCTCTCTCTCTAACCCTCTGTGTGTGATTGTGTCTCTATCTTTCTCTCTCCCTCTCTAACCCTCTGTGTGTGATTGTGTCTCTCTCTTTCTCTCTCTCTGGAACCCTCTGTGTGTGACTGTGTCTCTCTAACCCTCTGTGTGTGATTGTGTCTCTCTTTCTCTCTCTCTAATCCTCTGTGTGTGATTGTGTCTCTCTTTCTCTCTCTCTCTAACCCTCTGTGTGTGATTGTGTCTTTCTCTCTCTTTCTCACTCTCTCTAACCCTCTGTGTGTGATTGTTTCACTCTCTCATTCTCTCTCTCTAACCCTCTGTGTGTGATTGTGTCTCTCTCTCTCTAACCATCTGTGTGTGATTGTGTCTTTCTCTTTCTCTCTCTCTCTAACCCTCTGTGTGTGATTGTGTGTCTCTCTCTCTCTCTAACCCTCTGTGTGTGATTGTGTCTCTCTCTCTCTCTCTAACCCTCTGTCTGTGATTGTGTCTCTCTCTCTCTCTAACCTTGTGTGTGATTGTGTCTCTCTCTCTTTCTCCAACTCTCTGTGTGCGATTGTGTCTCTCTCTCTCTTTCTCTAACCCTCTGTGTGTGATTGTGCCTCTCTCTCTAACCCTCTGTGTGTGATTGTGTCTCTCTCTCTAACCCTCTGTGTGTGATTGTGTCTCTATCTTTCTCTCTCTCTAACCCTCTGTGTGTGATTGTGTCTCTCTCTCTCTAACCCTCTGTGTGTGATTGTGTCTCTCTCTTTCTCTCTCTCTGGAACCCTCTGTGTGTGACTGTGTCTCTCTAACCCTCTGTGTGTGATTATGTCTCTCTTTCTCTCTCTCTAACCCTCTGTGTATGATTGTGTGTCTCTCTCTTTCTCTCTCTCTAATCCTCTGTGTGTGATTGTGTCTCTCTTTCTCTCTCTCCCTAACCCTCTGTGTGTGATTGTGTCTTTCTCTCTCTTTCTCACTCTCTCTAACCCTCTGTGTGTGATTGTTTCACTCTCTCATTCTCTCTCTCTAACCCTCTGTGTGATTGTGTCTCTCTCTCTCTCTCTAACCATCTGTGTGTGATTGTGTCTCTCTCTCTCTAACCATCTGTGTGTGATTGTGTCTTTCTCTCTCTTTCTCTCTCTCTCTAACCCTCTGTGTGTGATTGTGTCTCTCTCTCTCTAACCCTCTGTGTGTGATTGTGTCTCTCTCTCATTCTCTCTCTCTAACCCTCTGTGTGTGATTGTGTCTCTCTCTCTCTAACCCTCTGTGTGTGATTGTGTCTCTCTCTTTCTCTCTCTCTGGAACCCTCTGTGTGTGACTGTGTCTCTCTAACCCTCTGTGTGTGATTATGTCTCTCTTTCTCTCTCTCTAACCCTCTGTGTATGATTGTGTGTCTCTCTCTTTCTCTCTCTCTAATCCTCTGTGTGTGATTGTGTCTCTCTTTCTCTCTCTCCCTAACCCTCTGTGTGTGATTGTGTCTTTCTCTCTCTTTCTCACTCTCTCTAACCCTCTGTGTGTGATTGTTTCACTCTCTCATTCTCTCTCTCTAACCCTCTGTGTGATTGTGTCTCTCTCTCTCTCTCTAACCATCTGTGTGTGATTGTGTCTCTCTCTCTCTCTCTCTAACCATCTGTGTGTGATTGTGTCTTTCTCTCTCTTTCTCTCTCTCTCTAACCCTCTGTGTGTGATTGTGTCTCTCTCTCTCTCTCTAACCCTCTGTGTGTGATTGTGTCTCTCTCTCATTCTCTCTCTCTAACCCTCTGTATGTGATTGTGTCTCTCTCTAACCCTCTGTGTGTGATTGTGTCTCTCTCTCTTTCTCTCTCTCTAACTCTCTGTGTGTGATTGTGTCTCTCTCTCTTTCTCTCTCTCTAACTCTCTGTGTGTGATTATGTCTCTCCCTCTTTCTCTCTCTAACCCTCTGTGTGTGATTGTGTTTCTCTCTCTCTCTAACCCTCTGTGTGTGATTGTGTCTCTCTCTAACCCTCTGTGTGATTGTGTGTCTCTCTCTCTTTCTCTAACCCTCTGTGTGTGATTGTGTCTCTCTCGCTTTCTCTAACCCTCTGTGTGTGATTGTGTCTCTTTCTCTCTCTCTAACCCTGTGTGTGTGATTGTGCCTCTCTCTCTCTTTCTCTCTAATCCTCTGTGTATGATTGTCTCTCTCTCTCTCTCTCTAACCCTCTGTGTATGATTTTGTCTCTCTCTCTAACCCTCTGTGTGTGATTGTGTCTCTCTCTCTCTCTCTAACCCTCTGTGTGTGATTGTGTGTCTCTCTCTCTAACCCTGTGTGCGATTGTGTCTCTCTCTCTCTAACCCTCTGTGTGTGATTGTGTCTCTCTCGCTTTCCCTAACCCTCTGTGTGTGATTGTGTCTCTTTCTTTCTCTCTCTCTCTCTCTCTCTCTCTCTCTCTCTAACCCTCTGTGTGTGTTTGCGTTTCTCTCTCTTGCTCTCTCTCTCTCTCTCTCTCTAACCCTCTGTGTGTGATTGTGTCTCTCTCTCTTTCTCTCTCTCTATAACCCTCTGTGTGATTGTGTCTCTCTCTTTCTCTCTCTAACCCTCTGTGTGTGATTGTGTCTCTTTCTTTCTCTCTCTCTCTAACCCTCTGTGTGTGATTGTGTCTCTCTCTTTCTCTCTCTCTCTAACCCTCTGTGTGTGATTGTGTCTCTTTCTCTCTCTCTAACCCTCTGTGTGTGATTTTGTCTCTCTCTTTCTCTCTCTCTCTAACCCTCTGTGTGTGATTGTGTCTCTTTCTCTCTCTCTAACCCTCTGTGTATGATTGTGTCTCTCTCTCTCTCTAACCCTCTGTGATTGTGTCTTTTTCTCTTTTTCTCTCTCTCTCTAACCCTCTGTGTGTGATTGTGTCTTTTTCTCTCTTTCTCTAACCCTCTGTGTGTGATTGTGTCTCTCTCTCTTGCTCTCTCTCTAACCCTGTGTGTGTGATTGTGTCTCTCTCTCTAACCCTATGTGTGTGATTGTGTCTCTCTCTCTAACCCTATGTGTGTGATTGTGTTTCTCTCTCTTGCTCTCTCTCTCTTTCTCTAACCCTCTGTATGTGATTGTGTCTCTCTCTCTTTCTCTCTCTCTCTTTCTCTAACCCTCTGTATGTGATTGTGTCTCTCTCTCTTTCTCTCTCTCTATAACCCTCTGTGTGATTGTGTCTCTCTCTTTCTCTCTCTAACCCTCTGTTTGTGATTGTGTCTCTCTCTTTCTCTCTCTCTCTAACCCTCTGTGTGTGATTGTGTCTCTTTCTCTCTCTCTCTAACCCTCTGTTTGTGATTGTGTCTCTCTCTCTCTCTCTCTAACCCTCTGTGTATGATTTGTCTCTCTCTCTTTCTCTAACCCTCTGTGTGTGATTGTGTGTGTCTCTCTCTCTCTCTCTCTCTAACCCTCTGTGTGATTGTGTCTCTCTCTTTCTCTCTCTCTCTAACCCTCTGTGTGTGATTGTGTGTGTGTCTCTCTCTAACCCTCTGTGTGTGATTGTGTATCTCTCTCTCTCTCTCTAACCCTCTGTGTGTGATTGTGTCTCTCTCTCTTTCTCTCTCTCTAGCCCTCTGTGTGTGATTGTGTCTCTCTTTCTCCAACTCTCTCTGTGTGATTGTGTCTCTTTCTCTCTCTCTCTCTAACCCTCTGTGTATGATTGTGTATGATTGGTAAGGGCTTTGTAGGTCAGAGTGAGAACTTTGAATTTAATTCTGCTGTGAATGGGGAGCCAGTGAAGGGACTCTCAGAGGGGTGCAGTGGATACAGAGCATCAGGAGAGGTGGATTAGCCTAGCAGAGGCATTTAGGATGGATTGAAGGGGAGAGAAGCGGGAGAGAGGAATGCCAGTTAGTAGGTCGTTACAGTAGTCAAATTACTAGGGAATGGATTAGCTGTTTAGTAGTTTCAGCACTCAGAAAAGGACAAAATTTAAAGATATTGCGTAGGTGGTTGCGACAGGATAAAGAGAGCGATTGGATGTGGGGTATGAAGGACAGATTGGAGTCAAGTGCAACTCCTAGGCAGCGGACTTGGGGTGATGGGGAGATAGTGGTGTCACCAACAGTGATAGTAAAGTTAGAAACTGGAGTAGAATTAGATGGGGGGAATTAGAAGAATCTCAGTCTTGGACATGTTGATTTTTAGGTGGTGAGAGGCCATCCAGGAAGAAATGCCAGATAAGCAGTCGCTGATGTGGGAAAGGACAGAAGGAGAGAGTGCAGGGGTTGATAGGTAGATCTGAATATCATCAGCATAGAGGTGATAGTTGAAGCCATAGCTACTGATAAGTTTACCCAGTGAGGAAGTAGAAATAGAGAAGAGTAGAGTAGAGGGCCTAGAACAGAGCCTTGAGGTACTCCAACAGACAGAGGCAATGGAGAGGAGGAGTCACAAGCAAATGAGACAGAAAAGGACCTATTAGAGAGATAAAAGTGGGTCCAGGAGAGGGCAATGCCACAGAGCCCAAGGGAGCTGAGAGTCCATAGGAGGAGGGTATGGTCAACAGTGTCAAAGGCAGCAGACAGGTCAAGTAAGATAAGTATAGAATAGTGGCCATTGTTTTTAACAGAAAGAAGATAGTTAGTAACCTTGGTGAGGGCAGTCTCAGTTGAGTGTTGGGCGGAAGCCAGATTGCAGGGGGTCAAGCAATGAGTTGTAGGATAGGAAGTGTGTTAGGCGATCAAAAACTAGTTTTCAGGACTTTAGAAGCTAACGGAAGTAGTGACATGGGGCGGTAGTTTGCAGGAGAATTGGGGTTGACGGAGGTTTTTTTTGAGAATGGGGGTGACCTTTGCATGTTTGAATAAATTAACTAAATTAAATATAATTACCTAAATTAAATTAGCTAAAGTACAAAAACAAACAAACACTAAATTACAGAAAATAATAAACAAATTACAGATATTTAAACTAATTACACCTAATCTAAATGCCCTATTAAAATTAAAAAAGCCCCCCAAAAATAAAAAAACCCTAGCCTAAACTAAACTACCAATAGCCCTTAAAAGAGTCTTTTGTGGGGCATTACCCCAAAGTAATCAGCTCTTTTACCTGTAAAAAAAATACAAACAACCCCCCAATAGTAAAACCCACCACCCACACATTAAACCCCCAAAATAAAATACTATCTAAAAAAACCTAAGCTCCCCATTGCCCTGAAAAGGGCATTTGGATGGGCATTGCCCTTAAAAGGGCAGTTAGCTCTTTTGCCGCCAAACCCTAACCTAAAAATAAAACCCACCCAAAACCTAACACTAACCCCCTGAAGATCAACTTACTAGGAGAAGTCTTCATCCAAGCCAGGACAAAGTCCTCAACAAAGCTGGGAGAAGTCTTCATCAAAGATGGGTGAAGTGGTCCTCCAGACAGGCAGAAGTCTTCATCCAGACGGCATCTTCTATCTTCATCCATCCGGCTGGAGCGGGTCCATCTTCAAGACATCCGACGCGGAGCATCCTCTTCATCCGACGACTAAAGCTGAATGAAGGTACCTTTAAGTGACGTTATCCAAGATGGCGTCCCTTAGATTCCGATTGGCTGACAGAAGAAAAAATCCTATCAGCCAATAGGATTGAGCTTGCATTCTATTGGCTGTTCCAATCAGCCAATAGAATGCAAGCTCAATACCTTAATTCCGATTGCCTGTAGAATTCTATCAGCCAATCGGAATCTAAGGTATGGTAAGGTATGGTTTTGTTTTTAACCACAAATGTGAGTAAAGATTGCATATGGTTTGTGGATTTTATTGACAGATGGCATTATAACATAAGATGTGTAACTCACTGGTCACTGCATAGACCACAGCAACAGAAAGTCCCAAAAAGAGCTGTAACCATCCATAATTTTCAAATATATTTGATTTACATATGGATAGGAAAAAGCAATACAAAACAGACTAAACAAAGCAAGTTAGTATATGGGGAAGAAGGGTTTGTTCCGAAGAGCTTACAGTATCTACAGTTCTTATTAGCCACACTGTTCCGTCACCTAGCACAAATACAGTTTTATTGCTCTGTAGCTGTTCAGCTTCACAGTGAAGCCAGAGCACACCTGTGCTTCTGTTACTCTTTACAGTACAATTTTATACAATAACCAGATGATTGTGCAATGCTCATGTAATGTCAATCACTGACCACACAAGCTTTGCTTAGGACTGAGCTTACCTCCTTTAGATACAAGGTCATGAATCCATCAATGATCCCATCCTGTTCGAGTCCTATGATAAGACCGATCACACTGGTAAATGAAAACACTGCGTACACTGCAACAGGAAAACACACAGGTTTAACTCTTTGTGCAGATGATTAAAATGCTTCAGTAAAAGGTAGTTAGTATATAAAACATAACTTTGCTATATCGCAATGATAAGCAATTACATAAATCAAAGGAACAGTAAAGTCAAAATTAAACTTAAATAGATTGGACTGAGCAGGACATTTCAAACATCTTTCCAGTTGACGTTCATTATCAATTTTTCTTAGTTCTTTTGGTATCCTTTGCTACAGGGTAATCCTAGAGGAGCGTACACGTGTCTTTAGCAATCTTGCAACATTATTTGCAATAATTTATTATAAAAATATCCAATGGCACTACTCAACATATCCAGGACTTGATCCCTAGCCTATGGCTCTCTAATATTGCTAAATAAATGAGATTCTATTTAAGCAAAACTTGTGGATGTCAGGATGAGTGATTTAGTCACTACTAAAGGATACATATATGAATGAACTGGACAAGAGTGCTAATCTATGTCTCCTTTAGTAGTGACTACTAGAACACTCATCTACAAGTGTTTCTTCTAATGCATACAGAAGTAAACATTGTTGCAAACTCATGTACAAACGTAGAAATGTCAGTACTACAGGAATGGCTAAAGAAAAGATATGTAAACAAGAGGCATTTAAGCAAATCAACCTCTCAGTGGGTAGTGGAAGAGAGAGAAAGACAGCAGCCTTTTGTAAAGGGTTTTCCAGAATCAGACAATTCCCATACACTGCTCAAAGGTCTGATGCTGCCTCTCTCTCACTGCCATAAGAAGCTGCAAATTTTTGGGGAGGTACTAGAAACTGTGACTAGGTGCACGCCAGTGGTCGAGCGTACCGCAAATAAAAAATAAAAAAGAACCAAGATAGGCAGCACTTGAGGGACATAAATTGTAGTAAAATCCAATCCCATGGCATTCTTTGTTACCTGTCCACCACATATTGGAGTGTGTTATTTTAATATGCCTGAATAAAGTATTGGATTTTACTACAATGTATTAACCTCAAGTGCTGCCTATCTTGGTTCTTTTGGATTTTCCCGAATCAGCTTTAAATGGACACTGTACGATTAAATTTGTTCCAAATTACTTGTTATATGTACTGCAGTTTCATGATTATTTTTGTATTTGAAATATCTAGTTTTGTTCACTAAAAACATCACCTGTTGTGACATGCCCATATAAATGGGCTGAGCCTGGAGGTAAAGCAGACTGCTCACATTATCCAAGTCTAAACACCCAACCTAATAGTTAGGTATTGACTACCCCACATGCCCAATGTCTTGGGGTCCCACTTGACTCAGATCTTTCTTTCACTCCTCACAATCAGTCCTTGGCTAAAGCCTGCCACTTCCACCTTAAAAACCATCTCTAAAATTAGACATTTCCTTACACAAGACACAATTTAGATTTTAATCCACTCTCTCATCCTTTCCCGCCTCGACTACTGCAACTCCATCCTCTCATCTCCCTAGCTGCCGCCTAGCTCCTTTACAATCCATAATTAATTAAATGCTCTGCCAGGCTAATCTTCTTTACATGTCGCTCTTCATATACTGCACTTCTCTGCTAATCCCTTCACTGGCTTCCTCTTGCCTCCAGGATTAAACACAAAATTCTCACTCTGACATACAAAAGCGCTCAACTGCACTGCTCCCCCCTACATCTCAGACCTTGTCTCCAGATACTCTCCCTCCTGTCTCCTTCAATCCGCTCATGATCTCCTACTCTCCTCCACTTGTGTTACCTCCTCACATTGCCGTTTACAAGACTTCTCCAGACTGGCTCTCATCTTGTGGAACTCTCTGCCTCGCTTCACAAGAATCTTCCCTAGTTTTGAAAGCTTCAAGCGCTCTTTAAAGACTCTACTATTCAGGGATGCATACAACCTACACTAACCTTCCTATCTCCACTGCTATCCCTGTCAGGGTATCTGTGAGTGTCAGTAGATTAGAGATATAGATCAAATACATAATTGATGCCTACAATTTATAGGCAGTGAGCAAACCAAAGTGCAAGTGAAAACATTTAAGTGATTAACATTAAGAGAGACAGTATTGTTCTAAGTATAAACTCTATGTTCATTGGTTACATTTATCAAGTGATTATATATATTGTAAAGTGATGCAATAATTCTTGTCTCCAAATCGTGACTAAGTAATTAGTGGAAATAGTTATGTTTCTTTGTTTGTTACGTGAAAATGTAGATATATTTTATCCAGAAAGAAGTGAACTCTAATATTATACTACCCAACAAAGATTTTTTAATCATTAAACGTGTTACATATACGGTATATATATATATGATAAAATAAGTATGCAATCTATTAAATATTAAATTTGAGCATACGTAATACTATTGCTGGATACATTCTGCGTATTGCAAGTCTGAGGTCAGAAATTGGGTGCCTTGCTGATTACACATCAGAATTTAGCTCAGACCCCTCTCCCCACAGATTACGCTTTGATGTATTTCTTAAAAACTCAATTAAAAAATTGCCCTGGTACTGACCTAGTTCAGGATGCCTCCTGGGGTGATAGAGAAAAAATTCTGCATTGGAGTCAGATAAGCTAGCAGAATCCCAGGATATTGTAAGCTAACATGTGATAATCAACATGACTCACTAGGTTTCCTTTGAAGTCACAATACACATCTTGCCTGGAAACAAATAAAGATATTTGCAGACATGTGGAAATGCTGTGACTTATTCTTCAAAAATAAAATACCCAGATCATATTGAAAACATCTATATATATGTATTGATCTAAAAAATATACTATAGTATATAAAGGACTGTGAATTTAAATGAATAACTGCATTGGTATTTATAAATGCCTAACTTATTTAAAAATAAATAACATTCTTTTGTTTTTCATACATCCGATATACAAACTAGGTTCTAGATATGACTGGTAAATACTAATATATGAATGCCTATATAATGTGTGCCCTGGATCATATCATACAGCGTATACACTAAATATTAAAATAATATCCACAGATATGGATTATTTATATTAATATAGGATAAATATAGCTATATGAAATTACATCAGACTGCCACTCACAAGGTATGTATGTGATATTAAGATGGAAATTGTAAACTGAGAAAAGTTGGATCCATGCTGAAAGTATTGTAATCCTTTTAAATTCTTTCATAGGAAATGTGATTTGTAAATGCAGTTTCTTCAAATACCTCATATTTAGTCTTGAAATACTCAGAATAAATCATATTAAATGATCCCATACATATTGGACATATTTGTTTGTTGATGCAGGAAATAGTGAGTATATTAAATAGGCATTTGCTAAAAAAATATATAAGAATATCTGTATTTTCTGTAGCAGTATTGATAATGAAACAGTTTTTCTATGCCTGCTGCGCTGGTTGTTCAGAGAATGATTAGAAGTAAACCAATTTCTGTTTGGAATGATTAGAAGTAAATGAGTGGCTTATCAGTTAATAAAACTGCCACACACTGAGGAAAAATGGGCAGACTCACTTGACAGAGAAAAATACACAGATTTGGGGCTAGTAATTTCTCTGACATTTATTTTTGGAACCCTTTCTTGTGGATAAGAAAGAAAATTTTGTGATCTGTACCCTGGCAAATAGTGGAATATTCCTTCACGTATGACCGACAGAATATTGGCAAAAGCTGAAACTCTCATAAATTGGTTATTTGTAAAGTATAAGCGATTGTTAAGTATGTTTAATATTTAAAGCAAGGTACTCTAAAGCTATTGCTGTAGTTAAATTGTAGCTGTGATTTAAAAAGGGTATTTTGTACTTTAAATGTATGTCCCATTGGCCTGTGTAGCTTAGAAATAATTATATTGATGCTAAGTTTATTGCTAGGAAAAATAATTAGTATTTTGGTATTTATAAGTCAGTCTTACCTATTGTGGATTTTTTTTTAGAAATTGCATATAAATTGGTTATTGTGTTAATAATATACAATTTCTCTGATTGTTATAAGTTCAGCATTATAAAACTTATAGGCAGGGGCAGAACTATCGGTGATGCAGTAGTCGCTGTCACGACCAGGCCCAGAGGAGGTCCCCCGTCAGGGGCCTCCAGCTTCAGCACAATTTTTTGTTTCTTTTTCAACTTTTGTTGTTTTTTCCCCCAAAAAAAATGTATTGCTTTTTTTTATTAAAATGTATTATAATATATATTTTAATTCTGAGTCTGTACTTAAAGACTAGAAGATGGGGGTGGGGTCTCACGTTCCTGCATGGGGGTCTCGGATTTCTGCCGTGCGTGGTGTGACTTAGTGTGTTGTCACAATTGTGTGAACTGCCTGGAAAGAGCCGTTACTACCGTTAGTAAGTTTTTGCCTAGTATATACAGGCTGCCGGGAGCCCCTGCAGTGCTGCAATATATGTAGATTGACTGGGTGTGGATGATCACACTAGCCAGGCTCCAGCTCCTGCTCCATCCACCCAGGTGCCATGCGCACAGGCACAGTGCTGCCTGCATACAATTTTGAGTGAGCAGTTAGACGCGGGTGGCAGCAGGAGCAGCATGTGGACACATGGGTGTGGAGGCGGCGTAGCGACTCAGGCAGGCTAAGGCTATTAGAGGAATATAATTTCATTTAAGTAAGCGTTGCTATTTTTATTATAATCAAATTTTGCAAGTATTGCTAGAGAGGGTCTTGCCTGCATATATCAATAGGAACATTTGCTTATATAACATTGAATTTCTGTACCAATGTCAGACGCCCATTTTCCCTTTTATATTTAAATTTTAAGCGAGTATGCTCTGCAGGGTCATGTTAACATATCAACTAAATTCTGAGGCATTTCTGACACTTTCACAAACCTCTGCGATAAAGTGACAGTACAGTAACTTCTTTTACTTGAATGACTCTGTTCCTTTTTGCGCTGTTCCTTTAATCCTTCAGGTTTTTAAAATCCATAATCACAGCTTTTTAAACCCCTGCAGTAGCCTGCCTTTTTATTATTACTGTCTCAATGGGTGGTATGCCCTATCAGAAGTTATACCGCCCACTGAGTGCAGAGTGCTCTCCTGCTATATGTGATAACTCACTAAAAGTTGTACCACTGATGATAAAGTAGAAATTCAGTCTATATGTGGGGTTTACCAAACCAGAATACAGGCTTCTGACTCCTGAGGGATTTGCTGAGATGCAGAAAACGGACAGCAGGTATTATGCATGTAAAACAATAAAAAATAAATCTATATTCACTGTCCATTTTTTTGTAAATTTTCCGATCATACTAAGAAATAAGATTAACGTTTATAATGCTTTGGCTAAATATTCTCTAGAAAAAAAGGAGTTAAACAATTTAAATATGCTGCAATTTCCCTTTAGCTCTTACAGTATTGATACTTAAAGGTATTTTGTTTCAGAAAGCCGCTTTTGGATTTGTTTAAAATTCACTAGTAATTTGGGCATACTTTTAAGAAATCTTTTAGATTTAAATGTGTATCATGTAGAATTCCATATTTGTGTTCATATATACTTGATCCACAACAATTTAAAAAAAAAATTCTACACAATGGTGGTCTGAGCAATTTGGAGACACAACAAGTCCCTTTGATTTAGTAACTAGAGCCTGCAGAGAAAGTTCATGAACATTTTGACCCGCAGAAACTAACCAAGAAATTAGAAGGTTCAGATAGACACCAAAAGCTATTGACTAATGAATAAAGCACTGGTGAGTCATTGTTCTTTTATTATATATATATATATATATATATATATATATATATATATATATATATATATATATATATATATATATCACATAAATAAGTTATTTTAATACATCCATCAGCAACATTTTTGGATAAGTACATTGTTTTCTTTAGGAGAGCCTTGATAGAAGCATATTTGTAGATCAAGAAGATGAACAGTTCAACAATTGAAGAAGACACGCTATTTATTGCACACGCTTATTCTAAGGAGTGGTAATTTTTCATGTAGTCTTTTTTTATACCTACAGTTGTTAAAATAATATTTACTATAGGGCCTACCCCTATACGTAAGAGTAGAGGATAAGGGGTATAAAAGAATAATAATCATCATCAAATAATATAATCATTTAGAGACTTGTGTAACAAAAGTTGTAAAAAAATAAAATAAAAAAAAAGAATATATATATATATATATATATATACACATACATATATACACACATATATATATATATATATATATATATATATATATATATATATATATATATATATATATATATATATATATATATATATATATATATATATATATACACACACGGTGGATATAAAAAGTCTACACACCCCTTTTAAAATGTCAGGTTTCTGTAATGTAAAAAAAATGAGACAAAGATAAATCATTTCAGAACTTTTTCCACATTTAATGTGACCTATAAACTGTACAACTCACAAAACAGAATGAAATCTTTTAGGTGGAGGGAAGAAAACAAAAAAAAACTAAAATAATGTGGTTGAACTGGTTGTGTAGCTGTGTTCAGAAATAAGCAATCACATTCAAAATCATGTTAAATAAGAGTCAGCATACACCTGCCATCATTTAAAGTGTCTCTGATCAGCCCCCCAAAAAGTTCAGCTGCTCTTGTTGGTCTTTCCTGAAATTTTCTTAGTCACATCCCACAGCAAAAGCCATGGTCCACAGAGAGCTTCCAAAGCATCAGAGGGATCTCATTGTTAAAAGGTATCAGTCAGGAGATGGGTACAAAAGAATTTCCAAGGCATTAGATATAACATGGAACACAGTGAAGACAGTCATCATCAAGTGAAGAAAACATGGCAAAACAGTGACATTACCAAGAAATGGATGTCCCTCCAAAATTGATGAAAAGACGAGAAGAAAACTGGTCTGGGAGGCTACCAAGAGGCCTACAGCAGCATTAAAGGAGCTGCAGGAATATCTGGCAAGTACTGGCTGGGTGGTACATATGACAACAATCACCCGTATTCTTCATATGTCTGGGCTACGGGGTAGAGTGGCATACATAAATACACACACAATATGCATATAGGCATATTGTAGTGCACACAGGCATATTGTAGTGCACACAGGCATATTGCATGTCATAGGTATATTATAAAGACCACTGCTTCCCTAGTTCAGCAGATACAAGGATTTAGGCTAATATAATATTTTAAAATGATTAATCAGTCCATTTATAAACTGCTGGTCACTCTTAATAACAAAATAATTTAATTGACTTGGGGACATTAAAGGGCCAGTCACATGCAATTGTAAACCACTTCACAATATACATCCATTAACAAAATGTTCACAGTCTCTTTATATTTACTATTGCATTGTGTTGTGGTTGTGTATTTGTTGGTTACTATGCAAATTCAAATTATTATTTTTTGTTGGGGGGGAGGCTTCTTTGATTCTTGCACTCGGGCCCTGTGATTTCTAGTTACACTTCTGTAGTGGCAGTAAATTAGAATTGGTGGCTAATTTTATAGGCTGTTCTGGTATTCTCATTTGTGATATTTTAATAAGCGATTCATTGTGAATATGGTTAATTTTTAGAGATATATTTTATGACCTGTTTTGTATAGAAAATTGGAACAGAATAAGCTTGTATAATTGATTCATAATCTAGTTTTTACATAAATATAATTCAAGGTGTCTATAAAGATAACTGATCAAGAACAAAGGATTAAATATTAATTTTTAATAATAATATTGTTGTCAAATTTATAGATCTCAGTAGCGATATTTTGGAGTACACTACAGATTTAATATCTTACTGAAGTGTATTGACAAAGTTCTGCAACTGTAGATATCCCTGACAATAGTTGTATACTGCTATTAATTATTAATATTCATAATTACAAGAGATAAACATAATTGGAGGTTACTGCTGAGATAAATAATATTGTAACCTAGGATACACAACATCCCCTTGAACCCCTTAGCATGTAAGCCTGTGGCCTCTATTTAGCAAAGTCTGGCAGACCTGATCCAACAGTGCGGATCAGGTCCGCCAGCATTGAACCAGCAGCTCACAAGAGCCACGCCGCCCCCTACAGAATCGCGGCCAATCGGCTTCCAGCAGGGGGTGTCAATCAACCAGATCGTACTCGATCGGGTTCAATTGCGGCGATGTCTGTCTGCCTGCTCAGAGCAGGCGGACAGATTATGGAGCAGCGGTCTTTAGACCGCTGCTTCATAACTGGTGTTTCTGGTGAGCCTGCAGGCTCGCCAGAAACACGAGGCCTCAAGCTCTATCCGGAGCTTGATAGATATGCCCCTATGAGTCCAGCTTTGTAATTCACCTTCATAAGAGCTGACTACAACAGCGCAAATCTCGGCAGGGCCCTCTACCCATTTGTTCCCTGTAAATGTTATCTTGTATACCGCCTATGTTTCTAGCACTGCGGAATCTGTTGGTGCTCTAGAAAATAATAATAAATAATAATAATAATAAAAATAATACTAATAATAATAATTTGCTAAATATGGCTGTGAGGGGTAATAAGCCCATACAGCTATTTCAGATATGAAAATCTCTTTTCTACCCCAGGCTAGACATGAATGATATTGCCTCCTCCTTTTCAACAGAGGATATATCTATATTCATATTATCAGTGTAAGTGACGGTTTCAGGCACATTCAGCTATTACAAAACCCAACAAAAGGTAAAGGAGTAGTTTGCTTTCAACACAAGCAGCAATGTGTTAACTCCTTGAATACCAGTGACACAAACACTTTAGTGATCTAAATGCTTGATTGGCCATTACAATTATTTAAATCCTCAATTGCCTGTAACATACGCAGCAGTGATTTCATCCTAAATGCTTGGTTACTTTTGCTGGTGCTGTAGGAATGCACATGTTGTGCGGCATGTGGCTGTGCTGCATGGGGGGAACTAAAAGTGAAGGAAGCATGAGAAGGGTGCTGAGCGACTGTGCCAGGGAATGACAAACAGTTGAGTTGAGGATGTGAACCTGCATTTTTCCCCAGCTGAAATGTTAGAAGGGCTAAAAAGGATTTTACCAGGACATTTTTTTTTTAAATCAGACGCACATGTGTTCACTAGTCTTGAAACTGTGAATGGCAAAAAAAATAAACATGTTTCTATACATACCATAGAATAAGGGGTCTTTTGGTGGTTTTTGAATGACCAACAAGCGTGATAATCCAGCGATGAACGCAAGAATTGAAGCACCAATCACTGTGACCGGCCAGGGACTGAAAACAAAATGTGAATGTGTTAATCTTTATTTGATTTTGTTGATTAAGTTACCTTAAATCCCCTTATAGCATAAATTAAATCCATATCATCCTTTTCCTAGGCTCTGCTGCATATTTTAACAGGAGCATTTGATATATGTAACATATATATATATATACATATATATATATACATATATATACACACACATACATACACACACACACACACATGGAAGGGGACTGCACTCTCAGACTGGACTGAGTAGACATCCTATAACCCTGCAACATGCTCAGCCCTGGGTGCTATAGCACTCTCAGGAAGCTGTGTTGTCCCCAGAGTCACAGGCAGTTAACCACAGACAAGCCTGGGTGCAAGGTCAATAGGAAAAAATTACAAAATAAATGAATACAACACACAGAGAAAGCCAAGAACTCCCTTACAAGCTCTCAGCTAAGATTAAAAGCAAATCTGGAAGAGTTAGTTATCGCATCTGGCCAAATGGGACAAGCCCAGGTACCACGTCAAGGTCTCTTCCAAAACCTGGGTCCCTAATACAGCCATACAAATGCAAGCTCTCAATCAAACAACCTGGGAACATTTAGCCAGATTCAGTAACTAACTCTTCCAGTTTTGCTTTTAATCTTAGCTCAGAGCTTGTAAGCAAGTGCTAGGCTTTCTGTGTGTATGTATGTACAAATACGCACATACACACATATATACATACATCCCCATTATAGGTATGAAACAGAAGTTATATCTGTTACAATATTAGTCAATGTGAATAGTAGAAGCTGTTGTATATTGAAACTAGCAGGAAATACATGTTTATGCACTACGGATTCTCAGATGCTTATAAGGACAATCTCTAAGTTCTCTAGGTGGACAGAGATATATGCCTTGATAAGCCTGACAAGAAAATGTTGGTTTATGCTCAAATGAACATCTGGTTTACAAAAAATGTGCATATTGACACAACTAAGCACAGCAACTAATTGTATTGTTATATGAATGGCTTATAATTATCATATGTTTTAATTAATCTGTCCAATTTGTTTTATCATCAAATTGACTTTGTTCTATTGGTATCCTTTGTTGAAGAGCAAGCTCAGGAGCAGCCATGCACTACTGGGAGCTAGCTGAACACATATGGTGTACCAGTGACAAGAGGCATATGTGCATAGGCACCAATCACCAGCTAGTGCCTTCAAAAAAGGATACCAAGAAAATTAAGCAAATTTAATAAGTAAATTGTAAAGTTGTTTAATAGCTGTATCATGAACATTTAAATATTGTACACTAGATTTTTCTTTGCATAAATGTTTTTTAGAGGATACATTTATACAGCCCATATGCTAGTGTTTGTGTAACAATGTATAGTTTTGCTTATTTGTTAATAACATTGTAATGATTTTCAGACTCCTAACCAAGCCCCACTGTGTCAGACGTTTACGTGCGTTTACAGACTCCTGCTCTCTCCTGTTAAGGTTATCTGTTTTTGCATACGCAGGGAAGGGGGGGGGGATTGTCTGCTCTTTTTGTTTACCCAGCCCCTTTCACTGGGTGTCCCAACCTAACCTTATCAACAGTGCTAAACTGGGAGCTTCTAAGTTTTTAAAAGGTTTTATACTGGATTTTTAGATCAGTATCTGTGCATATTCTGCTTTATAGTAGTGTCTACTGCATGTAGTTATTTGAAAATTGGTGTATACTGTGCCTTTAAAAACGTTCACGATTTAGATAGAGCATACAATTTTAAAGGAACTTCCTAATATACTTATATTATCTAACTTGCTTCTTTCTCTTGGTAACCTTTGCTGAAGATCGTGCTCAGGAACAGCAGCACACTACTGGGAGCTATCTGAACAAATCAGTAAATTTGTATGTAAGGATTACATATATACACACACAAATATTATACTATGGCAGGTAGACAACTATAAACATGTCACTGCACAGGAATGTGCAAAGATATATAAAAATAGGTAAATCAGATAGTTCAGAGTATGAAATGTACATTAGTATTGTTGTGGACAATTTGTTTGGCTAATTTATAGGAAATCTAACACCTAATGAGTATGAATGTATGGGATTATTAGTAAAATGGTGGGAGAGGATCCTCCACAGATCCCAGGTCTGTCTATAGTCAGACTAGTCATTTGATAATGGAGGCAGCTCCAGAATGTGGTTACTAACAGGGGCCCTGCCTTATTGGTCAAATGAAGCAACTTTACACTTTCTTGCATTCCTTTATTCTATGGGGTGAAAATATATCTGTCCTCAGTTGTTCCACAAATAGATCCCCCCCAGTCATTACTACAGTATTGACATTTTTAGCATTGGTAAAGGTTGCAATAGGCAAAAACAACTATTCCAAATGGCAAAATAAAAAAGGTAAAGGAGTTATTTGTAAACAATTTTATACACCCAGCATATACAGAGGATCATTGGGAAGCCATTCAATGGGGAGACAATGTCACAGTACAATCTCCCTTCAATGCAGTTTATACCAATTGTTTCTATTACATGAATTAACCACCTAGATTCCCATGGTGACAGGGAACTAACTCTGTAGCAAAATGGCAAGGAAAATATATGTTGTACAATTGAATAGTGCTGCAGAATTCATAGATATCTAAAAAATGATTAGTATACTATAAAAATAGCAGAAAATTATATGCAGAAAAACCATCTAAAATATGCAAACAATATCTGGGAAAGATGCAGCTATGCAAGCGAATAAACACAGATTCTTACCAAAAAATTTTTGTTAATTCAAGCAAGCACTCTCACATACAACGTAATAAAAAACAAAAAAAAAACACATTCTCTCTCAAATCTACATTAATATTTTAATTGCACAGGAAACAAAATGTTTCCTCTTATCAACATTTGAGATGTAATCTAAAAGATACATATGACAAAAGGGAAAATGTTACATTTGTGCAAAATCAAACATTCAACATTCACTTGCAACAAAATATTTTGCAAAACAAAAATATAGAACTAAATATGCAAAAATATTTTAACATTTAAACAAAATATTAATTTTTTTTTTCTATTTGGTGCAAATTTACATTGTATAAAAAGTACAAACATGTTTTAATGTATGTGCATCTATATTAGATGCATATCTTTTTTTTTTTAATAAGAAAAATGAAATAAAAATATGCACATATGCATTTTGACGTTGGTGTCTCTACTGTTTTACTTGAAAAGCTATTTCTATGTTTTCTGTAACTATATTTACATAAAGATCATATGTATGATATTAATAATACAAGTGTTGATATGAGTAGGTACAAGGAGCATGCACCTGAGTGACCTTTACTTATGGGCATTATAAAGCTAAATTCTGCCATGGTCAGAGTGAATGTAAACTTGCAGCTGCTTGTACAGAACACTGAGGAGAAATTAGCATCTTTACAGATCCTCCTGAGGCAACTAAAGTAAAACATGAGGTGTTTAAACAAATATCAAACTTATATTGTAAGAGGACTTTTTGGATTGGCATTTACCGTCTCTAACTGCCTGAAACCACACAGTAAACATATTTGCCTCATGAGCTATGTAAGTTCAAATCATTTCCAAACAAAATATTGTATCTGCCTGGAGCAAACAATAGCTAGGAGCTGAATGAGTGCCACCTGTTCTATAGGGGCAGTGAGGATAAAGTAGCTAAATATATTTTGGCAACCAGTCACTGGCTGAGGACAAAGGATATAATGCCTGGCAGGGGACACAGATTTCCACAGTCTAAGCATTGTCCTGTATTTATACACAAATGTCACAGCGAGTTTGTGAAATCTCACATATTCCTGCTTTCAATAAACTCACATCATCATTATCTATTAGTGCACAGAGAAACAAATAATGAAGTTACCCATACATGTGTGCAGTGGGGAACACATTATCACTACTAAGCAGGTGAAAATCATATAAATTCATACTCTATGCCAGTGTTTTTCAACCAGTGTGCCATGAGAGATCCTCAGGTGTGCCGCGGCAGACTGACAACAGTGCGGGGGTGTCCCTCTTTCAAATTTTGAAATATTGGGAGGTATGTGACAGGCTCATCAGGCATCATTTACAACCATGACATTGACATCCATTCACAGACAATCATTATGATTGTTTGTGAATGAATGTCAATATGTCATGTATAGTTTGTAGGATGCATGGCATGACAGCACAGTACAGTGTGTGTGAGATATATATATATATATATATATATATATATACTGTATTAGGCTACAATGTGTGATTTTGTCAAATTTTGGGATGGTGGTGTGCCACAGGATTTTTTTATGTAAAAAAGTGTGCCACAGCAAAAAAAAAAAGGTTGCAAATCACTGCTCTATGCTGTAGTATTTATCTAAATCTTATCATTCACAAACTGTATATACAAAAAGAGAAGACCATGAGCTGAAATTACCTTGATTTTATACAAAACCTGTGCCTATTATTATGAAAGTCAAGGGACATGAAACCCAAAATTTTTCTTTCATGATTTAGATAGATAAAGCATACAATTTTAAACAACTTTCCAATTTACTTCTGTAATCTAATTTGCTTAGTTTTCTTAATATCCTTTTATGAAAAGCATATTTACAGTAGGAAGGCTCAGGAGCAGCACTGCACTACTGGGAACTAGAAAAGAAGTTTAAAAAACATAAGCGCTTCCTAAGTGACTGGCACACTTACTTAAATGAGTATAGATATACACACATATAAAAAGTGCAATGCAATATGCAGTAAGCAAAAAAAGCAAACAATGTTAGTATAACTCTGAGCGTGGTAATTCGATTAGTTTCAATGTTCAGCTTCTAATAACAGCTAAAAATGAGCATGTTATCAATAGTGATGAATATTATTTTATCCTTGAACGACATCCCAGTATCCCAACATTCTATCACCTTCCCAAGGTGCACAAAACCCTGGTGGATCCACCGGGGAGGCCCATAATATCAGGGATAGGCTCTGTGACAAGCAATCTGTCAACCTATATTGACCACTTCCTACAATCATTAGTTAAAAAAACTAGATCATATATCAAGGATACGACACATGCAATCAAAATATTTGAAGGCATGAATTGGGACGAGTCATGTCTATGGATTACTTGTGATGTTAGTTCCTTGTATACCTGTATTCCACACTCGGCAGGGACCAATGCAGTAAAACACCAACTAGTTAATAGTTCTCTTCCATCTGCACAAGTTAAATTTATTCTAACGGGTATAGATTTCATTCTATCTCACAATTTTTTTCAATTCGAATCCAAGTTCTACATACAAAAACAAGCCACGGCGATGGGGATGACCTTCGCCCCATCGTATGCCAATTTATACATGAACCATTTTGAGAATCTGTACATTTGGCAAAATAACCCTTACAGTGAACATCTAGAACAATATTTCAGGTACATAGATGACATTATTATTGTTTGGAAGGGTGACAAAACACTAATCAGTCCATTTCTTGAACATATGAATATGAATAACATGAACTTAAAATTCACTAGCAACACTCAACATAAGGAAATAGAATTTCTAGAGCTGAATGTCTTTATAGACCAACACGATAGAGTGGCAGTTAGAAATTACAGGAAACCGACGGATAAAAATGGTTTCCTTAATGCTGAAAGTGGGCATTTAGCTAGATGGAAGACAAATATACCTCTAGGGCAATATCAGAGAGTAAGGAGAAATTGCACCTATATACATGATTTTAACAAGGAATCTGACCTATTAGATAAAAGGTTTTTAGATAAAGGATATGATCCCCATCTAATACACAGTGTCAAACAGAGGGTCCTTAATATGGATAGGAAGGAGATGCTCAATCCCATAAGTAAGGGAAATAATAATAAAGAACGGGATGAGATTAGGTTTATAACCACGTATAGTCAAGGTAGTAGGGATATTGAAAAGATACTCAATAAACACTGGGCGATTTTAACCAGTGATCCCATCTTAGGACAGATACTCCCAGACAAACCAGTGATTACTTACAAAAAGAATAAAGATCTTAAACGTATTTTAGCACCTTCTAAATTGAGACCACAAATTACTAATAAAAAGTACGCCAGAAGGCAATTGGTTAATTAGAAGTAATGGAACTTGGCCATGTAACACTAACAAGTGCGGTATGTGTAAACACATAGATAAAGGAGACTCGTTCAAAGATGTCCATAATCTAAAAACATATAGAGTGAAGAATAAGTTCACATGCAAATCAGTATACGTTGTATACCTCCTTACCTGTGATTGTAATTGTTTTTACGTAGGAAGAACCAAACGCACAGTTAGAACTAGGTTTAATGAACGCTGGAACAATATTAAAAATAAGTTCGAAGGTCATAGTGTTCCAGAACATTTTAGAATTTTCCACAATTCGGATCCTAAAAGTTTAAAAATCAAGGTCATTGATTGGATTGCTCCTTATGCGTCAAACAATAGGTTGAAAACATTGCGCCAATGAGAAACATATTGGATACACGAGCTAGGTACCCTAAACACTACAAGTAGTCGGGGTCTCAATATTGACCTTGATTTACAAGCATTCATGTAATTGTAATAATAGGACTGGTAACTTGTTCCCATTAGATTAAAATATGGGTTACAAACTTGGGCCTAGATTTGGAGTTTTGTCTGTAAAGACCCGCGTAGCTAACGCCGGCTTTTTTCTGGCCGCACCATAAAAATAACTCTGGTATTGAGAGTCCACATAAAGGCTGCGTTAGGCTCCAAAAAAGGAGCGTAGAGCATATTTAACGCAGCTTCAACTCTCGATACCTGAGTTGCTTACGCAAGCGGCCAGCCTCAAAAACATGCTCGTGCACGATTCTCCCATAGAAAACAATGGGGCTGTTTGAGCTGAAAAAAAACCTAACACCTGCAAAAAAGCCGCGTTCAGCTCCTAACGCAGCCCCATTGTTTGCTATGCGGAAACACTTCCTACGTCTGCACCTAACACCCTAACATGTACCCCGAGTCTAAACACCCCTAACCTTACACTTATTAACCCCTAATCTGCCGTCCCCGCTATCGCTGACCCCTGCATATTATTATTAACCCCTAATCTGCCGCTCCATAAACCGCCGCTACTTACATTATCCCTATGTACCCCTAATCTGCTGCCCTAACATCGCCGACCCCTATATTATATTTATTAACCCCTGATCTGCCCCCCACAACGTCGCCTCCACTTATTAACCCCTAATCTGCCGAGCGGGCCTGAGCGCTACTATAATAAAGTTATTAACCCCTAATCCGCATCACTAACCCTATAATAAAGAATCCTATCAGCCAATCGGAATTCGAGGGACGTCATCTTGGATGACGTCCCTTAAAGGAACCGTCATTCTTCAGTTGGACGTCGCCGGAAGAAGATGGGTCCGCGGTGGAGGTCTTCAGGATGGAGCCGGTCGTCATCGGATGAAGATAGAAGATGCCGCTTGGATCAAGATGGTTGCTGGTCCGGATCGCCTCTTCTTCCCAGATAGGATGAAGACTTTGGACCCTCTTCTGGACTTCTTCAGTGGATGTCTAGCCCCCGCTTGGGTTGGATGAAGATATCGGAGCCAGGACGGATCGGTGATACCCGGTGAGGTGAAGACAAGGTAGGATGATCTTCAGGGGCTTAGTGTTAGGTTTATTTAAGGGGGGTTTGGGTTAGATTAGGGGTATGTGGGTGGTGGGTTGTAATGTTGGGGGGGGTATTGTATGTTTTTTTTTACAGGCAAAAGAGCTGAACTTCTTGGGGCATGCCCCGCAAAGGGCCCTGTTCAGGGCTGGTAAGGTAAAAGAGCTTTGAACTTTAGTAATTTAGAATAGGGTAGAGCATTTTTTATTTTGGGGGTCTTTGTTATTTTATTAGGTGGCTTAGAGTAGGTGTAATTAGTTTAAAATTGTTGTAATATTTTTCTTATGTTTGTAAATATTTTTTTATTTTTTGTAACTTAGTTTATTTCATTGTAGATAATTGTAGGTATTTGTATGTAATTAATTTATTGATAGTGTAGTGTTAGGTTTAATTGTAGGTAATTGTAGGTATTTTATTCAATTAATTTAATGATAGTATAGTGTTAGGTTTAATTGTAACTTAGGTAGGATTTATTTTACAGGTAATTTTGTAATTATTTTAACTAGGTAACTATTAAATAGTTCTTAACTATTTAATAGCTATTGTACCTGGTTAAAATAATTACAAAGTTGCCTGTCAAATAAATATTAATCCTAAAATAGCTATAATATAATTATAATTTATAGTGTAGCTATATTAGGATTTATTTTACAGGTAAGTATTTAGCTTTAAATAGGAATAATTTATTTAATAAGAGATAATTAATTTCGTTAGATGTAAATTATATTTAATTTAGGGGGGTGTTAGTGTTAGGGTTAGACTTAGCTTTAGGGGTTAATACATTTATTAGAATAGCGGTGAGCTCCAGTCAGCAGATTAGGGGTTAATAATTGAAGTTAGGTGTCGGCGATGTTAGGGAGGGCAGATTAGGGGTTAATACTATTTATTATAGGGTTAGTGAGGCGGATTAGGGGTTAATAACTTTATTATAGTAGCGGTGCGGTCTGCTCGGCAGATTAGGGGTCAATAAGTGTAGGCAACGTTGAGGGGTCAGATTAGGGGTTAATAAATATAATATAGGGGTCGGCGGTGTTAGGGGCAGCAGATTAGGGGTACATAAGGATAACGTAGGTGGCGGCGCTTTGCGGTCGGCAGATTAGGGGTTAATAAGTGTAGGTAGCTGGCGGCGACGTTGTGGGGGGCAGATTAGGGGTACATAAGGATAACTTAGTTGCCGGTCGGCAGATTAGGGGTTACAAAAATTTAATCGAGTTGCAGCGATGTGGGGGGACCTCGGTTTAGGGGTACATAGGTAGTTTATGGGTGTTAGTGTACTTTAGAGTACAGTAGTTAAGAGCTTTATAAACCGGCGTTAGCCCAGAAAGCTCTTAACTACTGACTTTTTTCCTGCGGCTGGAGTTTTGTCGTTAGATGTCTAACGCTCACTTCAGACACGACTCTAAATACCGGAGTTAGAAAGATCCCATTGAAAAGATAGGATACGCAATTTACGTAAGGGGATCTGCGGTATGGAAAAGTCGCGGCTGAAAAGTGAGCGTTAGACCCTTTTTTGAGTGACTCCAAATACCGGAGGTAGCCTAAAACCAGCGTTAGGAGCCTCTAACGCTGGTTTTCACGGCTAATGCCAAACTCCAAATCTAGGCCTTGTTTTTAGTTAGTTTCCAATATGAGCATGCATGAACAGATTTGCTTATGCTAATTTTTATAACTTGTTTAAAGATTCTTCCATTACATAGGTTAAATACGCCTTAGTTTTAGGATGCACCTTTTTACAGTTTTCCTCTATTTGTGCTATTTTTAGTGTGGCATAGGGTTCATTTTATGCATTTTCTATATCTAACATTTCTTGTGTCCCTTCATCCCCACAGGGAGAGCGCACTTCATAACATACACATATAGACACTTTTTTTCTTAGAGTTCCACTATATTTCTCTATGTTTCAGAATTGGAGACTTATAGATAAACATTTTTATATATGACTTCTTATGTATATACACATATATATTTTATTTAGTCTTGTAATGTTTTTGTATGACCATTGTTGTGATTTACTTTCTCATATTAATTGAATTTGTTGTATAGAATATCAGGTAATGACCTTTCAGAATAATTTGCCCACACAGGGTTAATTCTAGAAAGGAAAATCATAGGTGTGTCTCAGTTTCTAATTTACCTGTCAGCTGTTAGGTCTGTGATGGACATTTTGACCCTCCTATCCACAACTGAGATTGATACCGGTTACCTGTGAACAGACACTTTAAAAGACATCACATTAGGCTGTGATGTAAACATACCTCTTGAAAAAGTCTGGTCGAGACCAGAGGAAACGCGTTGAGGCATCTGTACTCACCCCCGTTAAGACTTTCAGAACAGCTGACCGGCTGCAACACGAATGGATTTTATGCATTTGGCTTGAGGAACAGCGGACTGACTGACTAAAGATCCCAGTGTTTCCGGCAGCTCTGCATACACCTTAACTGTGGGGGGTCTCTTTACGGTGATATAATCACACACTGCATCTAATTGTTTTTATCCTGTACGTTTATTATTGTTTATGCGCTTTTATCTTTTAGTAAAGACTTTTACTCTTAGATTGGGCTGTGCGCTCTTGTTCCTTTTGTATTTCACTACTGGGAACTAGCAAGTGATTAGTGGCTGCACATATATGCTTGTGTCATTGTCTCACCCAGGGCCAGATTACAAGTGCTTTCGCTCACGAACAAAACACTGCCAGAAGTAAACTTATAATGCACGCAGGTTAGCGACAGTGCTAACTTCTTCTCACAATTGTTTTTAAAGGGGCGTGAAAAAAAACCCACAATACCTGTCGTTTGTGTGCTAGCCCGACCGCTTTTAACCAAGTGCACTATACTCTACATGAATTATGAATAAATTTGACATTCCAACGTTCTGCACATAGAAGAAAATGTTTATAGAAATATATATTTAAAAATAAATAGATCTCATTATTATTTAGAAAAATATATTTACACCTATATGTAAATGTATACATACATACATACCCATCTTTAGACATGTATTTATCTCTATGTTAAAGCCCTTTGCCTGTTTTTTTTCTTCCTAATACCTGAAACCTCATATGTTTGAGCCTTTATGACTTTTTTTTGTGCAATATTTTTTTAAAATAATTTTCATTAGTGTTATTAGGAGTGCAATGTATTTTTGATGTCTTTTGTGACACTTTTTTGTTTCGGGAAATAGTTAACCAGAGCTCTGAGGACGCGCCAAACCGATGTACGTTAATTTTAATTGTGCTCAAGCAATTGCATTTACTTTCAACTTGTAATACGAGCAGAAAACCTGATGCGCGCAAACACCCAAAAAAGACCACCTTATTGCTTGCGCATAACTGTTAGCGCTCCTCTCTAAATCTTCCCCCAGTATGTTTAAATCTCACTAAGAGGTTAAAAACATAATAGAAATACTGATCGCAGAGCACTGCTGGTGCAGAAAACGCTGTTGCCCCAATCAGTAGCGCTAGTCACAGGACTTGGATGGATTAGAGAATGTAATTTTTTACTATAATGGCCTTTTATCTAAAGCTCTTTTTTAAGGAGTTGCTGTTTACATGTGCTTTGGCAATAAATATGAAGGTAGGGTATTTAATAGCATTGCTATTAAAAGGGACACAATACTGTGTTGTTTTTTTTATGTGATCCAGTTGAAATATTTGGTTTTGCTTATTTAAGCCACCACCCATAATGAAAAAAAGAAAGCAAAGGAGGTTTACTCTTCTTGCAGGCTCAGCCAATTTAAGTGGACAAATATATGTTGCTGCTTTGGAGCCCTTGTGGTGCAACCCCTCCGCAAACTCAAATTTGCTTGTTCGGTATGATTGACATGCCCTGCTCTGGTGCGATTGGTGTGTGAGAGAAGGGGGCAGTGCTGCATTTTTAAAGGGATTTATTTGATTTTGGGACATCTTGTTTTTCAGTGCAAACCAAACATGGATCTCCGATTTCATAGAAATGGACAATAAAAGATGATAAAATCAAACATTAGCAAGGCATCCTTTAACACATTAGTCATATTTATTAAATTTAAACTTATCAAAACATTTAAAATATATGGTATTCCCACCATATTCCACATTTGACTGAATAGAATTAGTCATCATAAGATACTGAAGGGAACTTCAGTAAATGAATATTTATGTTTTTTTAGAAACATTCATCTAACTATAACTATCCAGGGACCTTATATTTTATAAGATAATCTATTTTGTTAATATCTTCCTCCAGTACAAAAACATTTCTTCAGTATTAAAAATATGTAGTGTGGGAGATTGTTCTTTCCCCTGTACGCAAAATATATCCGACTTCTAAATTATTTCATGGCTCTGTAAACTGAGTTTACAATCTACCAGCTCCCCCAATAAAAGGGGAGTGAAATAAAGTTTATTTAAGAAATATCTATATCAAGATGTGCTTATACTTTTGTGAACAGACAGATTTAGAGACTAAATTTAAAGAGTTTTTGGAACATAAAGAGTTTTACCGAGTACAGACTCTCACAGCATACATGCGTATGCTGCTGAAAAACAGGAATAGCTTTTACTAGAAGCATTTTTGCTAATGGGAGTATATTTACAAATGTTTATAAAAACGGAAATGCACCCTTGCTCATTTAAATGTTGATCTTTGTATTCCTTTAAGACAGAAATAAAGGGCAGAGGCTGATTTGCGCCTTTATATGTAATGCAAATCATGTTTAGCCTTTCTTTTGACAATCAGATTAGCACCAGATGCATGTGCCAGTAAACTTTGTGTTTCTGTGAGCACTGTCAAGTAGACTCTGTGCATGTCAAATAAACAAATGCATGGGGCATATGTGCCAATCCCCCTCCCATGTAATCTCAGAGATCAGCACAAGCAGGTAAAGCTAAGCAGTCTTTTGAATGTGCAGTATTCACAATGTATGAGCAATAATATTGTAGAGCCCAGCAATTTATTCACTGATCTGTCCTTTAGTGTAGTTTTAGATGAGATTAGAAAACAAGGCTCAAAAACAGAATTCTGTCAATATTTTGAAAATGAAATGCTGTAGACTGAGTGAACTGATTGATGTGTTGTTTGAAGGCGAATCTGGAGTCATAAAGTAGCTGTATTTTCAGCAGGTGTAGCAAGAAACTTGCTGGCAAGGAGATAAAGCTTTGCTAATGAGTTTATATTATTGATTAAAAACACACACTCTATATTCAATAACCTTGAAAACATAAAGATCATAGCAATATTATTTCCTAATACACAAATAATTTTATTTCATTTAGAGAAAAAAAAACCCTCACCAAAAAATAAATTATGGGCAATTATCGTATGCAAATAATTTGTATGATCAAGACTTTATTGCTTTTTATTATAACTACGTTTGTCATACACACATACATATACACACATATACACAGTCACACACATACATATTAGGGCTGGGCGATATAGGGGGGGATTTGCGAATTACGATTTAATACCGATTTTCTTATAAATTACTATAACACCTTAATGTTTCATTAAAACATTTAACACGACAGAATCTTAATGTACATGTTTCTCATTGACCAATACAGGCTTTTCTAAGAGCATTGAAATACACACAACAAAACTAGTTTAAATAAAATAAGTGAAGGAAAAATATATATATATAATTTTTTGCAAATTACCTAAATAAAAGTGTATCTAGAAAAATAATTTAATATACTTACGACAGCCTATATGTGAGGGATCAGAAAAGTAAATAAGCAATAACAATATTAAAAATCATGGAACTGCCACAAAAAGACAAATGAGTGTTAATTTGAAAGCAACCCAGTTCTATGGTGATTTAAAATAAAAATATATCAAGCCTAAATGAAGATACAAGAGTTTAGCAAACGACTCCAGAAGGAGAAACCACTAAGTAGGCCTGGCACCTAACTGGGCAAGTAACAACAGTTATATCACAGATAGACATGACTCTATCTGATCCAACATTTAACATTCACGGCCCTCTACCATAGTAATAATCCCTATGGCACCCAAGCCTGTGGCATCTTCTAGCCTGAAGCAGGGCTGCTAAACCTTATAGGCAAACTCACTACCAGATGTGTACAAGACCGGCCCGACACCTAATACATGTCGCACTGCCTTGCTTACCCTCTGGCTGCTTCCAAGCTTTTGATCAGCTTCTTGATCTTCCATATCTCCATGTTCCTATCTGCAACACTCGGGTCGTCCGGCATCTTCTCTCCTCCTGCTCTCTACAGCCACGCTGTGCAGACAAACGGTTACTCAGGCGATACCAGCTGCAACTCGCACTATTAGATGTAGATTCCCTCTGAGCAAGCAGCGGCCTTAACCTGTGCCCTAGTGGGCAGGGCTAAAAAGAAAAATTGCATACTCTCGCGGTTTTTAAATCACGGCGATTAATCGCGTTTAAAACCGCATATGCGGTTAATCATGCAGCCCTAATTATATATATATATATATATATATATATATATAGTTTGTTTGCGATTGTGTATAAGGATATAAATACATGATAGAGATATATATATGTGTATATATAATATATATATATAATATATATATATATATATATATATATATATATATATATATATATATATATATATATATATATATATATATATATATATATATATATCTCAAAAAAATAAAGGGAACACTAAAATAACACATCCTAGATCTGAATGAATAAAATATTCTAATTAAATACTTTGTTCTTTACATAGTTGAATGTGCTGACAACAAAATCACACAAAAATTAAAAAATGGAAATCAAAATTTTCAACCCATGGAGGTCTGGATTTGGAGTCACACTCAAAATTAAAGTGGAAAAACACACTACAGGCAGATCCAACTTTGATGTAATGTCCTTAAAACAAGTCAAAATGAGGCTCAGTAGTGTGTGTGGCCTCCACGTGCCTGTATGACCTCCCTACAACGCCTGTGCATGCTCCTGATAAGGTGGCGGATGGTCTCCTGAGGGATCTCCTCCCAGACCTGGACTAAAGCATCCACCAACTCCTGGACAGTCTGTGGTGCAAAGTGAAGTTGGTGGATGGAGCGAGACATGATGTCCCAGATGTGCTCAATTGGATTCAGGTCTGGGGAACGGGAGGGCCAGTCCATAGCATCAATGCCTTCGTCTTGCAGGAACTGCTGACACACTCCAGCCACATGAGGTCTAGCATTGTCTTGCATTAGGAGGAACCCAGGGCCAACCGCACCAGCATATGGTCTCACAAGGGGTCTGAGGATCTCATCTTGATACCTAATGGCAGTCAGGCTACCTCTGGCGAGCACATGGAGGGCTGTTCGGCCCCTCAAAGAAATGCCACCCCACACCATTACTGACCCACTGCCAAACTGGCCATGCTGGAGGATGTTGCAGGCAGCAGAACGTTCTCCACGGCGTCTCCAGACTGTCACGTCTGTCAAATGTGCTCAGTGTGCCCCTGCTTTCATCTGTGAAGAGCACAGGGCGCCAGTGGCGAATTTGCCAATCTTGGTGTTCTCTGGCAAATGTCAAACGTCCTGCACGGTGTTGGACTGTAAGCACAACCCCCACCTGTTGACGTTGGGTCCTCATACCACCCTCATGGAGTCTGTTTCTGACCGTTTGAGCAGACACATGCACATTTGTGGCCTGCTGGAGGTCATTTTGCAGGGCTCTGGCAGTGCTCCTCCTGTTCCTCCTTGCACAAAGGCGGAGGTAGCGGTCCTGCTGCTGGGTTGTTGCCCTCCTACGGCCTCCTCCACGTCTCCTGATGTACTGGCCTGTCTCCTGGTAGCGCCTCCATGCTCTGGACACTACGCTGACAGACACAGCAATCCTTCTTGCCACAGCTCGCACTGATGTGCCATCCTGGATGAGCTGCACTACCTGAGCCACTTGTGTGGGTTGTAAACTCTGTCTCATGCTACCACTAGAGTGCAAGCACCACCAGCATTCAAAAGTGACCATAACATCATCCAGAAAGCATAGGAACTGAGAAATGGTCTGTGGTCACCACCTGCAGAACCACTCCTTTATTGGGGGTGTCTTGCTAATTGCCTATAATTTCCACCTGTTGTCTATCCCATTTGCACAACAGCATGTGAAATTGATTGTCACTCAGTGTTGCTTCCTAAGTGGACAGTTTGATTTCACAGAAGTGTGATTGACTTGGAGATACATTGTGTTGTTTAAGTGTTCCCTTTATTTTTTTGAGCAGTGTATATATATATATGGACCACGTCAAGGTCCTTTCCTTAGACTCAGGCTAAGGAAAGGACCTTGACGTGGTGCCTGGGCTTTCCCATTTGGCCAGATGCGGTGACTAACCTTTACAGTTGTGACTTTATCTTAGCTGTGAGCTAGCTGGTGAGTGCTGGGTGTTTCTATGTGTTGTATTACTTTTTATTTGTAATCTCCCTTGGTTCTTGCACCCATTCCGGACTGGGGTTAACTGCCTGTGGCTCTGGTGACATCACAGCTTTTTTGGAGTGCTATTTAGCACCCAGGGCTGGATGTTACTGAGTCACAGGATGTGCACCTGATCCGGTCTTGGAGTGCAGTTCCCTTCCATGTTTTATATATATATATATATATATATATATATTTCTTTTTTTTCTTTCCTTAGATATTTAGCTGAGTAATTGTGGTCTCTCAAACTGTCTCTTGTATCTAATTAAGGATTTAGAAAGCATCTAAATAACCTGATAAAATGTCAAGACAGAAATGTTATTTTTAAATGGACACACAAGAGCACATTCTTTACATGGGATTATGGGAAGGGGCACTTGAGGCCCAATAGTTCATGCATCACATGGTTGAAGTAATGTCATTGTAAACAAGGAAGGAAAGAACGTAAGCAATGGTATGTCTGCTGTGGCAATTATAACTCTACTACCCTGCGTATTAATCAGCAGTTGTAAGAGGTTGGAGATGGTAAACAGGTGTGACTAGTTAGCCTACTCCAGAGAGTAACCCTGCTCTGCACCCCTTTTTTATCCTCACTGGATTTATATTATCACATTCAATTTATCATTTTTAAGCACAAATTTAAATATAAATTTGAATGCTGTTATTTTGCTTGTTTTTAGCATTGTCCTTGGAGGAGAATTGCAAATTAAAGTGACAAAGAAACCTATTTTCTGACCCATAAGAGATTTTTTTCATATTGTATCATAGTATTTTATTAAATTTTATTTTATACATTGTTGTTGCTGAATAAACCTAATTTATGTTTTCAGGTTTTAGGAAGTGGTTTTATTATCCAATACCTGTGCACAAATATATATTTTCTGGTAACAATGTTACTGCTTTGTTGCGCTTAAAGGGGCATTAAACAGTTTTAGATTGTAATATAAAATATGTAATCAAAAAAGTACTTTGCAATATATGTTCATTATTTATTTTGTTCCCTTTTCCTGTAATATAAAAGTCTGAAATTGTTTCATGGTTTCATAATAATTTCTATAAAGTAATGGGTGCCACCATGTTTGAACCTAGGTTTTCTACTTATCTCTCTTCTCCTTAGGACAATTAGAAAAAGGCAATAAAATACAGTGTGCAAACAAGACTCTGTGGGAAACATTGTTAGTTACTTACTTTAGCAACCCTATACAGTATTCCACACAGCCTTGTTTGCACACTGTCTGTCTTTTATTGCCTGATTTATATCTGCCTCTGTCCTCAGCAGAAGAAAGATAAATGAAAAACCTAGGTTTAAACATAAACTGCTTTATAGAAACAAACATTTACACTAGCTTCATTATTTAAATAACTAAATAAATGTGAAAAAATACATCTACATAGCATTTTCAAGCTAATCTTTGACTTGAATACATAAATAAATGGTCAGTAAAAGTAAAAATTAAACGTTCATAATTCGGAAAGAGCATGCATTTAAAACAACTTTTCCATTACTTCTATTATCTAGTTTGATCTCTTTGTATCCTTTGTTGAAAAGCATACCTAAGTATGCTCGGAAAAACACAGTGCACTACAGGGTGCAAGCTACTGATTGGTGGCAGCACATTATAATATTTACCTCTTGTTAGTGGCCCTCCCAATGTGTTCAGGAAGTCCTTGTGCATTGCTGCTCTTTCAGCAAAGGATAGTAAGAGAATGAAGCAAACGTGATAATATAAGTAAATCTGAAAGTTGTTTAAAATTGTATGTTATATCTGAATCATGAAAGACAAATAATGGGTTTCATGTCCCTTTAAGTCTAGCTTATATTCACTGTTTAATATCACATGTATGGTTGATAAATAAAAAACAAACAAAAAAAAACATTTTCATCTTAGAGATTTTCAGAAATGTTGTGCCAAACCTAATAATGAAATGTACCTGTGTAAAGCTATAACAGAATCTAGTCTAACTTGACAAACTACTTACAAAAACCTCATAACATTT
Organism: Bombina bombina; assembly: GCF_027579735.1. Taxonomy (NCBI): domain Eukaryota; kingdom Metazoa; phylum Chordata; class Amphibia; order Anura; family Bombinatoridae; genus Bombina; species Bombina bombina. Next base: position 521,201,962 of record NC_069504.1, read on the forward strand.
CAGTTTGCCTATCTAGTTTTGCACAAATTACCACAGCATTAAACAATGCTGCATTAATACAGAATATTTATTTAGCCTACAGAATCTGTGCAAAATCGAGTTCCCTGTTTTATATGTATTACTGATGTAAAAGGGTTTCATATTTCCTTTACTAAAATACAATAGTAATGATTATAATGAGAAACATATTAATAATAAATTAACCCATTGGCTTCCAGAGCGGTGTCTGCAACTCATTGTAAGCCACTCCAATAACCAAAGAAGTTAATTGAACTTAAATGAGTGTGCACTGACTTACCTATGAGCAGTAGAAAAAGAGTTGAAGAGATAAGTGACAGGGATGGCAGTGAGTGACAAAATAAAAACCCGTGTAGCAGCCGGGGCACTCATTATTATAGAAGCTGATGTTTTGTTACAGAATACCTAACATCACCACACTTCTTGTTCACCATAGGTCACTGGGAGGCACAATCATTGGTAAGTGCCATTGCTGCTTTAAGTATTGAGAGCAAGGTGCCTCTTGCAGCTCTGCCTGCACACAAGGTTACAATGAGAGCTGATACTGCTACAGACACACGGAGCCCCCTTGTTCTTGCACTGACACAGCTGACATCTGTTTCCAGCACCGAGCTGCCTTACATTCCTACAGTGTTTAGCTCAGCCCTGTGCTAATATACAACACCTCCACTGAGCCGTGCCCTTACTTGATTGAAGAGGTTGAGAGCCAATCATTTTTTTTACAGTTTTGGGTGGAGCATCAGCAGAGCTTCTGTTAATCAGATATTTTTAGACCAAGATGAATTAAATATTGTTAAGATTGCACCTTTCTTAAATATGGGATATATTGTTGGGCAAAACATCTCAAAATGAACAGTGGAGAATTGCAAGAGGGTTTGGGCTATACATTTAGAAAGGAAATGGATGTATAAAAACTATTAATCTGAATGTGCTCCGGGGGTTTCTTCAGGTTTAAAGGGCAAACCAGCGTTTATCCTCTTCTTTTATGAAGCAATTTTGTCCTGCTGTATATACAGCTATGGTAAAAATACTATACCACATATGGTGAATTAGGTAAATTGTGTCACAAAGACCTGATACATGCCACAGTGACATTTGCCAGGTAAAATGAAAGGTGATAAATAAACCCACTATGGAAAAACTGCATAGAAATTTATATTCTGTCGTGAAATAAGTCAAGTGAAGTGTTCCATGCCACAATGTTAGTCTTCCTAGTTGTACTTGAGATGCACAGCTAGATGTCAGATACCACTGAAATTATGTGTGAAAAATACTTCAATAAGCAAAAATATCTATATTAAGGGGACGTGAAATTCAACATTTTTCTATCATGATTCAGATAGTGAGCACAAAAAGCATTTAAATGTACCTTGTTTTCTTGATATTGTTTGTTGAAAAACAGGTAGGTAGGCTCAGGAGAGATCTTTCCGCCCTGGAGCACTATATTTCAGATGTTTTGCAATAATGCTTTTAACAAAGAAATACACTGTTTAAAGACTACTGCCATCTAGTGCTCAAAAGCATTATTGCAAAGATGCTTTCATATAATTTTCTTGACACCTGCATATAACCTACCAATCAGCTAGATTACGAGTTTTGTGTTATGAGTGAAAAAGCCTCATAACGCCGCTTTTTCACTAACGCTGCTATTACGAGTCTTGTAGGTATAGCTGTACCGCACACTTTTTTGACCGTAACGCAACGTAACTACCGCACCTTTCAAAAAGTCCTTTTTCAATGGGACTTCCATAGCGCCGGTATTACAAGTTTTGCCTGGGAGGCCAAAAAGTGAGCGGTACACTCTATAACCAAAAGATCCGTACCGCCATTTAAAGTCAATAGTTATGAGTTTTACGTTACAAATCTGTAGCATAAAACTCATAACTAAAGTGTTACAAAGTACACTAACACCCATAAACTACCTATTATCCCCTAAACCGAGGCCCTCCCGCATCGCCAACACTAAAATAAAATTATTAACCCCTAATCTGCTGCTCCAGACAACACCGCCACTATAATAAACATATTAACCCCTAAACCGCAGCACTCCCGCATCGCAAACACTAGTTGAATATTAACCCCTAATCTGCCACCCCCAACATCACCGCCGCCACTATACTAAAGTTATTAACCCCTAAATATAACCCTAAAACTAACCCTAACACCCCTAACTTTAATATAATTAAAATAAATCTAAATAAAAACTATCATTAACTAAAAATTCCTATTTAAAAATAAATACTTACCTGTAAAATAAACCCTAAGCTAGCTATTATATAACTAATAGTTACATTGTAGCTAGCTTAGGTTTTATTTTTATTTCACAGCTAAGTTTGTATTTATTTTAACTAGGTAGAATAGTTAGTAAATAGTTATTAACTAAGTATTTTTTTATTATACTTTGTGCGGGCGGTTACGTATTTTTTCGTTGTTTCGTGCGGTTGAGTATTTTTTTTTTACGGCTTTGTTTACCTACGCTGCTTCCAGGTGGATTCCGAAAATGGCAGGGTTGTGAAAGAATCCTTGGTGGATTCTTTCACAACTCTGCCATTTTCGGAATGCACCGGGATGCAGCTTTGTGGCATCCAGGTGGATTCTTTTGGCTGCGCACGCAGCCAACATTCTTTTGAGGATGCGTGCGCAACTCACAGCAAGAAAAAAGCACCATGAAACTATACCCACCCAGTAACCCCACATTAAGCCAAATAAAACACAAGAGAATATCAATCTCCAATAAGCACTGTAACACACAAAATCTTGCTATAACAATTTTTTAGGGCAAAAAAACAACAATGAATACAAATTGATATCAAACTAAAGAGCCTAAAACAGGGATCCTTGCTAGCAAACTGCTATTGGCTAAAAGGTGAAAACGTCACCTCTTAACCAATAAATTTTTTAGCCGTACTCTGCTGTAGGAGCTAAGAGCGGCAAGTGATTGAATCAAATAAAGGAGCTTTCTACATGAAGTATCTTATACTTCATGAATGAAAGTGCCCTTTATTTGTTTCAATAGTAAATCCTAGCGTTTGTACAACGCTAGGGTTTACTTTCACTTTAAGACAAAGTATCCAACACACACAGTACAACCTTCAGGATTAAATGAATATAATAATTATGGTGTTTCTCTGTAAAAAGACTATGCATATATGATGATCTGATTAATTTTCAGACGATGTCAGGCCATATTTTTATGTGCTCTGATACACATTAATACATATTATTAAAAAAGGATTACACTTGTCACTTCCATGTGTTTTTACAAATGATTGCTTCTTGCAACACTCTTAACCATCACACTCAGTGTTATCTTTTAACTTATTGATTATCACATATTAAGTCATTATATAAGTGTCTATGACTGTGTTATCCCCAGTACATATTCAATTATATTGAATATTTTATCACTATCTCACTAATGTTTTATACGTTTTTATTTCCCTTTCCCCCCCCTCGTTTTTTTACTAAGTACACTCATTTATATGGGTACTCTCTCCCATATTATCACAATACATACACCATTCACATGTATTCACATATTTATTGGAAGTATCAGTGTATAATATGCAACAATCAAATTTGCTGTTTTTGGCTTTTTTTGATATTTTTCACAACATACTCCGGTATATGTAAATAACATACATTTTCATAATAGTGGATAAGCGATAGATCATAAAATCAATTCATGGTTAACAAACATAATTAAAGTGAAAGTCAATCCTAGAGTTTCACAAACGCTAGGATTGACTTTTGAAACAAATAAAGGGAACTTTCATTCATGAAGTATTAGATACTTCATGTAGAAAGCTCCTTTGTTTTAATCAATCGCCGTTTTTAGCTAAAAGGTGATGTTATCACCTCTTAGCCAATAGCCGTGCGGTAAATCTGGCTTTGCGTCCATGGGGGCCGGATTTACCGCACGGCTATTGGCTAAGAGGTGAATACGTCACCTCTGAGCAAAAATATTTTTTTTTCCGTGGGCTGCTGTATCAGCTAAAAATTGCGATAGATTGAAACAACTAAAGGAGCTTTCTACATGAACTGCTAGATTACGAGTTCTGCTGTAAGAGCGGTGCGATACTAACTTGCACGTTATTGTCACCACTCACTTCCCTACAGTGCTGGTATTACAGGTTTTCATAAACCCGGCGTTAATAGGTAAGAAGTGAGCGTAGAGCAAAATTGTCAGGTTTCACCATTCTACTCCACCTCTCCAGTACGCCCACTCTCTCCTGATTGGATAACTCTCCTTTAAGACACCTGTGCACCACTCAACCTGTGCTTAGTATTGTTTGTTTATAGGATACTAGCTTTGAAGTTTCTCTCACGTTCCCCAGAGGTTTCCAAAGAAGCTTAATTGTCTGTTTTGAGACTACTTTCTACTCTCACCTGACTCATCTAACAGCCGTGTTCAGGAGAATACCTTGCAACTCTAAAAGCCTCTCTCAGTGCGGTAATGTACTATCAACTACTTCATTGAAGTTCATTCACTTACCGTCTTGTTACAGCACTTCTGCCTTCTCTCCCCTAACGCTGCCTGTCAGCACTACACAACTCCGCTGCAGCGTGACGTCACTTCCGGTTTCCCCGGCACCAGCTTCAGATCACTGACAAACAGCTCCGGACCAACTCGCACAAGCCTGCCATTAGGACAACTTTCAGGTACCTTTAACTGCTTTACAGTACCGGACAGTATACATTCTGTTCTCTTGCTTGCTACACTGCCTAAGCTGCTTCTTAATATGAACTGTGCCTGTGTTTAATCCACTTTGTGCGGCTGCTTCCTCCTACTGTGCTTCTATGAACTGTTGCTACTCAGGTTTATATATTTGGCTTGTTTTGCTATTTATCTTGGAACATCTGTGATAACTTCACCTAAAACTCTCCTGCAGATTATTCTGTGAGGTTTGTCATTTCTAACAATCTCAGCATAATCACTTTGACTGAGGAATATCCTTTTCACTCATAGAGGATTTTATCAGTTAAGTGAGACATTCCACATACTTTTAGGTACTGCAGTTGCGTTCCAATCTCCATTCTAACAGATTCCTTATATAATACTAAGCCTTGCAAAATGGAACCAGCAGACCTACGCCAGATTGTTTACAACTTAACTCAAAAAGTTGATCAATTAGCTCAGGGATTACATGACCTGCAAATTGAAAATGCATCCTTAAGAAGTATTATAAAAGACTCTTTAGCATTAAATGCTACTCAGACTGAAGCGATTATTGAACCACAGATTCCTTTCCCTGACTTATTTTCTGGAAACCGTAAAAATTATAGGCAGTTTAAAAATGCCTGCTATCTCCTTTTCACTATGAGGCCTAAAACATACCCCACTGAGAGAGTGAAGGTTATGACTACTATCTCCTTCCTCAGGGGGGACCCCAGAACATGGGCTGACAAATTCCTAGAGACCCAAGATCCAATTTTAGGCTCCTTAGAAGATTTCATTTCTGCTATGGACGAGTTATTCCAAGACACTGATATACAGCTTACTGCTGAAACAAGCCTCAGAAATCTCAAACAGGGTAAGAGACCGGTTGAAGAGTACATTTCGGATTTTAAACAGTACGCCACTGATTCTCTATGGAATCCAGTTGCTCTCAGGAACCAATTCCGTTTGGGACTGTCTGAACAATTAAAAGACGAGTTTGCCCGAATTGAATTGCCAAAAACTCTTGATCTCTTCATGAAAACCGCTATACAAATTGATCGTCGCCTACGCGAACGTAAGGCAGAAAAGTATGCCATGGATTCTAAGGCAAAGGTCTCCTATGTACCCTCAACCCTCTCCACCACCTCAAGTGCTAAGGTTCAAGCTGAACCCATGGAGATTGGTTTCTTGAGGGGTCCACTCACACCTGAAGAAAAACAACGCAGAAGGCTTAAAAACCTCTGTATGTACTGTGCAAGCTCCTCTCATTCCGTCCAGGAGTGCTCACTTTTGTCCAAAAACAAGAAATGTAAGTCTGATTCTTTAATGTCTTCCTTACAACAACAAATGAAACCTTCTCATTGCACTATCTCTCTCTCCCTACAGCTGGAGCAAAGCCTGCCGATGATTGATGATGCCATAATAGATTCTGGGGCTTCTGCGAATTATATGGATCAAGTATTCTGTGAAAAGAACAAAATCCCTCTGATCCTGAAGAAGACTCCTATACCCATCAAAGTTATTGATGGCTCTTTTATGTTTTCTGGTCCCATAACACATGAGACCGTTCCTTTATTAGTTAATATTTCTGGTCATATAGAAAATTTGTCCTTTGATGTTTTACCCTCCCCCCATTTTTCTGTTGTTTTGTGATTAAAATGGTTACAAATCCATAACCCAAGTATTCTTTGGTTTCCTTTTCAAATAAAATTTGATTCTGTTTACTGCAAAGACACGTGTTTCCCTGCTTCTTTTCTGCTGCAATCAACCTCAGTGGTTGACACGTTACCAACAGAGTACCATGATTTTACTGATGTTTTCAGTAAAACGGAGGCTGAAAACCTCCCTCCACATAGGGCATACGATTGCCCTATCGACCTGCAACCAGGTGCTCGGATCCCTTATGGACACCTTTATCCGTTAAGCAATCCAGAACTCGAGCACCTTAAACTCTATTTAGAAGAAAATCTAAAAAAGGGTTTCATTAGACCTTCCTCTTCCCCCGCAGGGGCAGGTTTCTTCTTTGTACGAAATAAAGACTCCACTCTTAGACCAATTATAGACTACCGTGAGCTCAATAAGTGCACTATCAAAAACCGTTATCCTCTGCCTTTGATCCCAGAAATGATTGAAAGACTCTCAGAGGCTAGGATTTTTACTAAGCTTGATTTAAGAGGGGCGTATAATCTGATCAGGATTAAGCAGGGGCATGAGTGGCTGACGGCATTCAGGACCAGATACGGTCTCTTCGCGTATCTGGTAATGCCGTTCGGTCTCTGCAATGCCCCTGCCACCTTTCAGTTTTTTATCAATGATGTATTCCCGAGATTTATTAGACGTTTGTCTAGTAATATACCTCGACGACATCCTAATATACTCAAAGACTCAACAAGAACATGTCAGACATGTTCGTCTAGTTCTTTCCAGACTTAGAGCACACAAGCTGTACGCAAAACTTGAAAAATGTAATTTCCATACTGACCAAGTTTCTTTTCTCGGCTATGATATCTCAACCTCTGGTATAAAAATGCAAAAGGAAAAGGTGGATGCAGTTCTTCACTGGCCACAACCTAACTCTAGAAAGGATTTACAACGCTTTCTAGGATTTTCCAATTACTATAGGAAATTTATTAAAGACTTTTCTAAGATCGTGAGACCTCTAACAGCCCTCACTGGTTCCACATCTTCATTCTCCTGGGGACCTGATGCCGATAAAGCTTTCCAGTACCTGAAATCCAGATTTACTACAGCTCCGATTTTACAATTTCCTAACCCTCTCTATCAATATACCCTAGAAGTAGATTCTTCTGATTTTGCTATTGGCGCTGTGCTCTCACAACAAAAATCCCTCACAGAACCATTACATCCAATATCTTTTTATTCTAAAGTTATGTCTCCTGCGGAAAGGAATTATGCTATTGGGGATAAGGAGTTGCTGGCTATTCGTCGCTCTCTAGAACACTGGAGACACCTCTTGGAGGGTACCAACATACCCATTAACATATACACTGATCACAAAAACCTCCAATACCTTCAATCTAACAAAACTCTTTCTGCTAGACAGGTCCGTTGGAGCCTCTATTTTGACCGTTTTAACTTTAACATTATTTACAGACCAGCTCACAAGAATGCTAAAGCCGATGCCTTATCCCGTTTGCCAGATAAACCGATTTCCTACCCTCTTAGGAAGGAAATTGTTTCCCCTGACTGTTTTATTGGCCTCACTACTCCCATGCTCACGGACTTACGAAACTACTGTAAACAACAAACAAGACCACCTTTACCTAACCTCATAAAATCTTCTGGAATTTTCTATCATGGCAAGAAGATTTTTCTACCAACTGAGATGAGAGTCCCCTTGATACAGAATTACCATGACTCTCCGTTGGCTGGTCACCCTGGGGTCCGTCGGACTCTTGATTTGCTTAGCAGGACCTTCTGATGGCCAAGGATGAAAACCTCAATATACGATTATATCACCACTTGTAGAACCTGTGCCACTTGCAAACCTGAGCGAAAACCACCTTTTGGCTTATTGATGTCTTTACCAGTACCTACCAAACCCTGGCACCACGTTTCAATGGATTTCATAGTTGACCTACCTCCATCTAATTCTCAAACTACTATTCTTGTTGTCATCGATCTTTTCACAAAAATGGCCCATTTTGTTCCGTTCCACAAATTGCCTACTTCCTCTGAAACAGCTACTCTCTTCATCGATCACATCATTAAGCTACATGGCATACCACCCATGCTAACAACAGAGGAACACAATTTACCTCTAAGTTTTGGTCTAAACTCTGTGAACTAACCCAGATTGATCATCGCTTCTCCACTGCTTTTCACCCTCAAACCAATGGGCAAGCAGAAAGGTTGAATCAGTGGCTCGAACATTACTTGAGATGTTATTGCTCCTACCATCAGACTGACTGGGTCAAATACCTCTCCATGGCTGAGTACGCTTACAATAACTCTATCCATTCTTCCACCAAGATGACACCATTTTTTGCAAACTATGCCTACCACCCAGATTTCATACTATCATCTCTAGGCTCTGTGGACTCCCCTACACTTGATGAGCTACATGATTCACTTCAACACAACTTCGATACAATTCGACAAAACATCCTGGATGCTCAAAAATCTCAGAAACACTACTACGATCTCAGACGAAGGAAAGCTCCTCAATACTCCATTGGTGATCTTGTATGGCTCTCCACTAAGAACTTGAGATTACAGATTCCATCAAAAAAGATGGCCAGCCTTTTTATTGGTCCTTTCCCAGTACAGAAGGTCATAAACGATAATGCTGTCAGGCTACAACTCCCTCATACTCTCAAAATCCACCCAACGTTTCATGTTTCGCTTTTGAAACCCTATGTCCGCACGAGGAACGATCAGCTCCTGTTACCACCTCTTCCTGCTAACCTTGCGGATGATGAGTATGAGGTTGATTCAATCTTAGACTCTAGATACTCTAATGGTGTCTTACAGTATCTAGTTCGGTGGAAGAACTACTCCAGTGATGAGGATTCCTGGGAGCCTCTTTCTAATCTCAACTCTCCCCGACTCTTGTCTTTGTTTCACCGACGCCATCCTGATCGTCCTGGTCCTGTCGCTGTGGGACAGCTCCCTTGTTGAGGGGGTACTGTCAGGTTTCACCATTCTACTCCACCTCTCCAGTACGCCCACTCTCTCCTGATTGGATAACTCTCCTTTAAGACACCTGTGCACCACTCAACCTGTGCTTAGTATTGTTTGTTTATAGGATACTAGCTTTGAAGTTTCTCTCACGTTCCCCAGAGGTTTCCAAAGAAGCTTAATTGTCTGTTTTGAGACTACTTTCTACTCTCACCTGACTCATCTAACAGCCGTGTTCAGGAGAATACCTTGCAACTCTAAAAGCCTCTCTCAGTGCGGTAATGTACTATCAACTACTTCATTGAAGTTCATTCACTTACCGTCTTGTTACAGCACTTCTGCCTTCTCTCCCCTAACGCTGCCTGTCAGCACTACACAACTCTGCTGCAGCGTGACGTCACTTCCGGTTTCCCCGGCACCAGCTTCAGATCACTGACAAACAGCTCCGGACCAACTCGCACAAACCTGCCATTAGGACAACTTTCAGGTACCTTTAACTGCTTTACAGTACCGGACAGTATACATTCTGTTCTCTTGCTTGCTACACTGCCTAAGCTGCTTCTTAATATGAACTGTGCCTGTGTTTAATCCACTTTGTGCGGCTGCTTCCTCCTACTGTGCTTCTATGAACTGTTGCTACTCAGGTTTATATATTTGGCTTGTTTTGCTATTTATCTTGGAACATCTGTGATAACTTCACCTAAAACTCTCCTGCAGATTATTCTGTGAGGTTTGTCATTTCTAACAATCTGAGCATAATCACTTTGACTGAGGAATATCCTTTTCACTCATAGAGGATTTTATCAGTTAAGTGAGACATTCCACATACTTTTAGGTACTGCAGTTGCGTTCCAATCTCCATTCTAACAGATTCCTTATAAAAATTGAGCTCCATACCGCACTCCAATACCAGCGCTGCTGAAAGCAGCGGTGAGCTGCTTTTACGTGCTCATGCACAATTTCCCCATAGACATCAATGGGAAGAGCCGGCTGAAAAAAAGTCTAACACCTGCAAAAAAGCATCATAAAGCTCAGTAACGCTGCCCCATTGCTTCCTATGGGGAAACAAAATTTATGTTTACACCTAACACTCTAACATGAACCTGGAGTCTAAACACACCTAATCTTACACTTATTAACCCCTAATCTGCCGCCCCCGATATCGCCGACACCTACATTATACTTATTAACCCCAAATCTGCTGCTACGGACATCGCCGCCACTAGAATAAACATATTAACCCCTAAACCGCCACACTCCCACTTTGCAAAAACTAGTTAAATATTATTAACCCCTAATCTGCCGCCCTAACATCGCCGCCACCTACCTACATTTATTAACCTCTAATCTGCCGCCCCAACGTCACCACCACTATACTACATTTATTAACCCCTAAACCTAAGTCTAACCCTAACCCTAACACCCCCTAACTTAAAAATAATTAAAATAAATCTAAATAAAACCTACTATCATTACCCAAATAATTCCTATTTAAAACGAAATACTTACCTGTAAAATAAACCCTAAGCTAGCTACAATATAACTAATAGTTACATTGTATCTATCTTAGGGTTTATTTTTATTTTACAGGCAAGTTTGTATTTATTTTAACTAGGTAGAATAGTTACTAAATAGTTATTAACTATTTACTAACTACCTAGTTAAAATAAATACAAATTTACCTGTAAAATTAAACCTAACCTGTCTTACACTAATACCTAACATCACCCTACAATTAAATAAATTAAATTAATTAAATACAGTTACAAAAAAACCCCCACTAAATTACACAAAATAAAAAAGGAAATTATCAGATATTCAAACTAATTACACCTAATCTAATAGAACCATCAAAATAACCCCCCCCCCCCAAAATAAAAAAACCCTAGCCTAAACTAAACTACCAATAGCCCTTTAAAGGGCCTTTTGCAGGGCATTGCCCCAAAGAAATCAGCTCTTTTACCTCTAAAAAAAATACAAACAACCCCCAACAGTAAAACCCACCACCCACACAACCAACCCCCCAAATAAAATCCTAACTAAAAAAACCTAAACACCCCATTGCCCTGAAAAGGGCATTTGTATGGCATTGCCCTTAAAAGGACATTTAGCTCTTTTTCATCCCAAAAGCCCTAATCTAAAAATAAAACCCACCCAAAAAACCCTTAAAAAAACCTAACCCCCGAAGATTCACTTACAGTTTTGAAGACCGGACATCCATCCTCAATGAAGCCAGGAGAAGTCTTCATCCAAGTGGCAAGAAGTCCTCAACGAACCTGGGAGAAGTCTTCCTCCTAGCCGGCAGAAGTGGTCCTCTAGACGGGCAGAAGTCTTCATCCAGACGGCATCTTCTATCTTCATCCATCCGGCGTGGAGTGGTTCCATCTTTAAGACATCCGGCATGGAGCATCCTCTTCTTCCGACGACTAACAATGAATGAAGGTTCCTTTAAATGACGTCATCCAAGATGGCGTCCCTTTAATTCCGATTGGCTGATAGAATTCTATCAGCCAATCGGAATTAAAGGTGAAAAAATCAGCCAATAGTATTGAGCTTCAATCCTATTGGCTGATCCAATCAGCCAATAGGATTGAGCTCGCATTCTATTGGCTGTTCCAATCAGCCAATAAAATGCGAGCTCAATCCTATCGGCTGATTCTTTGGGGCAATGACCCACAAAGGCCCTTTTAAGGGCTATTGGTAGTTTAGTTTAGGCTAGGGTTTTTTATTTTGGGGGGCTTTTTTTATTTTGATAGGGCTATTAGATTAGGTGTAATTAGTTTAAATATCTGATCATTTCTTTTTTTATTTTGTATAATTTAGTCTTTTTTGTTTGTAATTTAGGTAATTGTATTTAATTTAGGTAATTTATTTAATTGTAGTGTAAGGTTAGGTGTTAGTGTAACTCAGGTTAGGTTTTATTTTACAGGTAAATGTGTATTTATTTTAACTAGGTAGTTAGTAAATAGTTAATAACTATTTAGTAACTATTCTACCTAGTTAAAATAAATACAAACTTGGGGGCGTGTCCAAGCAGCGGCTCTGTGCAGTCACACTTTTTCAAGCTCTGGGAGAGTTGCATAAAATCCGCCGATTTTTGCTTATAAATCACAGCTTTTTAATTATTATTTTTTCTATATCAACGTATGACTAGCTCTACAATAGATATCACATGTCAAGAGGCTGTTTTCATGACCCTGGAGCCGAAAACGGACAAATAAGGCCTGGTGCGGCGGCTACAATACAGGCAGCGTTCCCCCCCCCCCCTAGGAAGCTCCTAGGGTTACTTGCTGGACTTGGTCAATCTGAACAACGCGGCACCTTGAGCTACTGAATAACCGATAACACCTTACTGAGTGCCTATATTATTCCAGGTGGTGAGGTCGAGCGGTGAGAGCCGTTATTAATTCCAAATACAGCAATGCAGACTGAGGAACCCTCTAATAACTGGGACTATCAAATGGCTAAAGTGGAAGCTTTGTTTCAGGCCCTCATAAATAAAGCACCATCTGAGAAGGATTTACAATTGCTAATAGAACGAGTCACATCAACCTCTGGGAATATATCAGTCCTATTGGAACAGCCTCTGGAAGAGAGGACCGAACCCCTTTTACAGCCAAGGGCAATCAACCTACCAACGGAACAGGGCGAAGAGACAACTTTCTGGCAAGCAAGTAACACAGAGACAACTATCCCGATGTCAAACATACCGGATCAGCATAAAGCAGTGCAGGGCACTTACAGGATTACCCCCCAGGCTAATTTCCTATACACGGAGCAGGACGCCCTAATTGAGAAATACGCCACTACACCTCCCAATATGGCGCTTACCATCACGCCGAGCAAACCGGGAGAGAAGGCGCTGATCACATTTTGAGCACATGACAGCAATGGCGACCTAGGATCATCTTTCAGCCCACACCCGAGCTATCCTGACACAACAGATGAAGGTCTAACAATAGAGAGGCGACCAGAGCTTACACAGATGAAGCGGAGACCGGGTAAAGACCACCGGTTCGTTAAAGACTCTGGGGAGATAATTTATTCACTCTTCGCAGCTTGCCCGGAGGATAATATGATTTGTATAAATGAAGCCTTTCTTTTGCGGCAAAATACCAAAAGCTGTTTGCATGCTGGTAAACCACCTTACATAACTATTTTGAATAGATACACCAGCTCATTGATTGGAACTGTCCGGCAAGTAAACTCAAGAGGTGGTTAATACTATGGTAAAGTTCCACTACTTCTGGACATTTATCTAAAAACTCAAATTATCCTGCATTAAAGTTTATTGTTGCTTGTTTGTGTTTTATGTTCAAGAACTTGTTACTATTGCTCTGTCTATATAGGTAGCAGGACTATACATTTTATCAGTGGGATTAATGGGTATATATAACTGTTGAGGCCAGACAATGGTAATGTCGGGGATATTTGTGATCACTGATCGTCAAACATCAGCGCTAAAATACAGTAGGCATTATTTACCTCAAGGGTGTATACACATTTTATAAACCTATGCTTGCCCACCTCGTGGCTGACGGCCGCAGCGGCGAGGGTTGAGGTAACATGTAGACTACATAGCAGCAACGCCTTACCCTAGTGCTAAATATAAAGATTGCCTTGCACAGGAATTCAGATGACAGCACCCACATTCTCACATTATAGAAAATTTGTTATGAGGATATCTGATGCAGATAAATATTGTACACACAATCCTACACTAGTAGTTACTCTTGCCCACTTGGCTTCTAATGATTCCATGAATTTCCCACTACAGTTATCAACTCGCACAATATTGTTGAAAGGGCCTGAAAGGGTCGCTGCAAGTCTTAATCACTATGGATACGTTTAGCTAACGAGTATAGTCTCACACCTGCTCACCCGCATATTACAATCCCAAAACCCTGATAGGGTAGCTGTTAGTTTTTAGATGTTTAGAATGGGCCTATTTGTTCTACTCAGTTCTTATGCTCTGATCGGGGCCCCGCGGGGCAACAATAATGACGATCTGACCATTTCTAGTTACACACATCTCTACTATACTTAAAGCTGTAAACATGCCTCAGTTCTCTAGATTATGGAGATGTGGTTTTTTGTTTTTGTTTTCTTCTTCGCATTTGTTAAATAATCCTATGTTCCTTACATAACCCCTAGCATGGAATAGTACTCTTAACTACAGGTCCATGAGTGACCGGCAATGTTTGAGGGGACAAAATATGAGGACCGATTATTCTTTTATATTAGTACAAGCAATGTAATTTTGGATATGTTTTTAATGTTTGCTATGATTGTGCTCAACCCTGTAATTACATATTCTGTAATGTCCTCCAAAAAAAAAAATAATAAAAAAAATAAAATAAAAAAAAATAAATACAAACTTGCCTGTAAAATAAAAATAAACCCTAAGCTAGCTACAATGTAACTATTAGTTATATTGTAGCTAGCTTAGGGTTTATTTTACAGGTAAGTATTTAGTTTTAAATAGGAATTATTTAGTTATTAATAGTAGGTTTTATTTAGATTTATTTTAATTACATTAAAGTTAGTGGGTGTTAGGGTTAGACTTAGGTTTAGTGGTTAATACATTTAGTATAGTGGCGGCGATGTTGGGGGTGGCAGATTAGGGGTTAATAAATGTAGGTAGGTGGCGGCGATGTTAGGGGCAGAAGATTAGGGGTTAATAATATTTAACTAGTGTTTGCGATGCGGGATGCGGCGGTTTAGGGGTTCATATGTTTATTATAGTGGCGGCGACGTCCGGAGCGGCAGATTAGGGGTTAATAATTTTATTTAGGGGTTAATAGGTAGTTTATGGGTGTTAGTGTACTTTTTAGCACTTTAGTTAAGAGTTTTATGCTACAGCTTTGTAGTGTAAAACTCATAACTACTGACTTTTGATTGCGTTACGAATCTTGCAGGATAGGCTGTACCGCTCACTTTTTGGCCTCCCAGAAAAAGCTTGTAATATCGGCGCTATGGAAGTCCCATTGAAAAAAGACTTTACGCAAATTGCGTAAGTTAATTTGCGTTAAGGCCAAAAAAGTGGCGGGGCCCCTAAATCTGCAAGACTCGTAATACCAGCGGGAGTGAAAAAGCAGCGTTATGAGCCTTAACACTGCTTTTTCACTCATACCGCAAAACTCGTAATCTAGCCGGAAGTATCTTATACTTCATGAATGAAAGTCCCCTTTATTTGTTTCAAAAGTCAATCCTAGCGTTTGTAATACGCTAGGATTGACTTTCACTTTAACAATCTCAGTAAGTTTTAATATCTTCAATATCTTACAATATGAATAACTAGAAACAACCTGATCTAATGTCCGTATATTTATACAATGTATCAAATGCTTATTAGCTCATATGATTGTCAAAGTCTGATGACAAGCTAACGGTTACCCCTAACAGGTAAATAACATAAGGTTATCTGCGATTGGTGGATGAGTGATGATGTCACAAATCTATCTCCCATTGGTCAAATGTATATACCAGACAGATTGTACAACCAATCATTAACGTCTGATTCACCAAGATTAATCCTATAACGTATGACAGGCGGGCACATTGATGCGATATAAACCGCCCAGTCCGGCCGGCGCGTACCCCTCCGAGGAAGCGTTATGTGAAACACGTGTCAGGGGCACTCTTACGAGGTCATAGTACCTCCTCTCTTTTAAAATTGCTTGCTCAGTACTTAAGTTTAACATTCAAATTGAATGCATCTGCAGTCAGCATAAAATTAATACAAGTCCCCGCTATAGAAGGGACTTTTTTCAGTTCAGTGTGTGCATGCTTTAATATATCTTAGCAGTGGGGATCTTTCGTCTGAATCAATATTTATTATTCATTCACAGCTGCTATTAACAGCGTGTCAGAGATATTCGTCAAATTTCAGACGTTTTACTCACTTTGCTACAATAGATATGTTTTATATATATAACAGGTGTGGGAAGGCGATTTTAGCTTTTGTATAATTGATAACTTAATTCTAAGATACCTTTATGTTAAAATCCACTATATACCTTAGCTACTACCTATGAGCACAAGATATGCATCTTATTTAACACTGCTTTTGTAATTACGTCTATGATTGCTGCAGGTGAGTTTTAGCTGAAATAATAGCTTCACTTTGAGTTGATACGAATATATATAGCAGCATTTGATACTAAGTATTTACATTATCTCTTCACTCACATTATTGTTGTTGAGTGACTGTTCCGACGTATCAGTTTTTGCTGTAACAAGTAATAGCTAATATCACCTTTATTAAGTGCAAATTTCTGAATTTGCTAACTAAGCTGAAATCACTTCATATGAAACTGTATCTAATGGTAAAACCTTATAAGAGGAATATTTATATTACCAATTGAGTATAACTGTATTAGATATCATTCCTTTTATTTTACTATCAATATTGTTAAGACCTATAGTACTGAGTTTAAGCTACTTTTAACAGTGTATGTATGTGTGTGTGCGCATGAGTCCGGCTGGACTCTGATTTACTGGCAATTTTCAATAAAGTTATTTAGCATGAATGTGCCAATTTGAACGCATTTTTTCTTTCTTATATATATATATATATATATATATATATATATATATATATATATATATATATATATATATATATATATATATATATATTTTACTAGGGTTTGGCAATCTGCTTTTTTTCTTGCAAATCTCCTTGCATTTCAAGTACGTAACTCTGTATATCTATTGCCTGTGACCCTTGAATGTCTATCTTTTGAGCTAAGGCTCATTTTTGTTTTGTGTCTCAATTACTAATATCTTTTTATTTTTAATACGTGACCCCCTTTATACTATTTTTATTTCATCTGATACCTGAAAGAAAATGTATGTGAAGCCCGGAAGTTTGTGTGAATTTGGAACTGAGTTTTGCACCCTGGACGGAGGCACATCGGCTGGGCTCCCTTTTCCCGGATACAGTGAACAGCTGACCGAGCTCATAGAGCTCACGCCGGAGACACGCTGAAGCGACGCAGCTCGATATACACGGACATATATGGACTCCCAGGACTGGTAAGCGCCACATTCTTTCTCTGTACAAAACAGAGATCACATGCCCCCTGAACATAAACACAGCATAATGTGTCCTTCAGATCTCTCACAGTGTTTGTAACACAAATCACTGTGCCCTTCACATCCCTGACTGTGCCCATCAACACCAATCAATGTGCTCCTCAAAGCCCTCACCATACCCCTTACTGCATACCAGGCGATGTTGTTTCTCTTTGCCAACTGTACCACTCTCTCTAGCTTCTGTACTAATGTCTTTTTACATTGTCATGTTTCCCTATGGACTTTGCACCCAGGCTGGTCTAGAGTTACTGAGAGCTGTGCAGCTGTCTCTGAGTGCCTGTGAGTATCCAGGGCTATGAGTTTTGCAGTGGAATGAGACGTACTTCTAATCAGATTCATATATCCCATTCACTTAACCCATTGTATCCTGCTTGAAAGAGATAAAATCTTTTTATTTCTGATTGGACAGCCAATTTTTTGAGAGGTGTCCAGCTTCAGTGTTAAAAAGCAGTTTATTATGGGTGTCAAGTATGGTCACTGAGGAAGTTATGTTCTGACACACTAGGAAACGTGTCTGACCAGTTTTGACCTATTCTGTCTGTCCTAAGCTGCATTTGCCTTTTTTGCCTGTTTCGCTATGATTCCTGTTATTGGATTTGAAGTTATGAATTAAAAACAGGTATTTACATGCTCTGAGTATCCTGTCTTTCATCTTCACTGGGTGCGCTGATTGTTGCTGGCTGTACTTCTAATCAGGTTTGGAGGTGCAGTCCATTTCCTTGTTTTGTTTTGTGTCTAGGTAAATTACAAAAGGACTGTATCACCCTTGCTTGTATATCGGTTTGTTTGGTTAGAGGCATGCATTGTGTGGCTGTATGTTAGGAACCCAGAGAGGAAGAGACTTTGTCTTGGTCTTGGGCTATCACCATTTGGCCCAAATGTTGTAACTAACACTACCATTTTGCGTGTGTATATAATATAATATTTTCTCACCTTATTGGAGCACCAAAATGTCTTTTTGTCAAGTCCTGCCTTATATCTAAGCATAAGCACTCACTTGAGTCATTTTTTTTTAAACCAAAGGGCTACCAAGTTTAAAATTGTGAAGCTCCTGCAAACAACAAGCAACTCATGCTGCCCATGTTGCCACTAATATTACTTTGCTTCGGATATTTTTTCTTTTGCCCCCACCCTGGAAATATTTCTGTGGATGCCCATGGTGCATGTTTATGTGTTTGTGCATGTGAGTATTTGTGCATGTGTTCATCTGTAAGGTATTTTGAATATGCCTTTTATATTCTTTGATGTAGTGTGATGTCCCCTGATCTGTATGTGTAATATCATTGTGATTTTAAAGCATGTGGTAAAGGGGGTGTCATATACCTGAATTCTGAGCCCATGGGGGGGTAGTTATCAACGTGTCAACTTTCCTGCCTTCGCCGGCCCAATACGCTCGCCTCACATCGCCGCCGCGGACCTTAAAAATTTTGCCTAAGTTATCAAATAAAGCTGTCAAAAAGCCGCAGGGCGATGAGCAGCGGACTGTGAGAGTTATCACTCATCCGATCTCGCTGCTCTTCGGCTTTTTCCCAGCTTTATTGCTAGCCTGTCACTAAGCACTCACACTAACTACACTGTTCTACCCCCTATACCGGCGCCCCCGGAGCCCCCCGCAACTAAATAAAGTTATTAACCCCTAAACCGCCGCCCCTAGACCCTGCCGCAACTCTGATAAATGTATTAACCCCTAAACCGCCGCTCCTAGACCCTGCCGCAACTCTGATAAATGTATTAACCCCTAAACCGCCGCTCCCGGACACCGCTGCCACCTACATTATACCTATTAACCCCTATCCTGCCCCCCCTACACCGTCGCCACCTATAATAAATTTATTAACCCCTATCCTGCCCCCCCTACACCGTCGCCACTGTAATAAATTTATTAACCCCTAAACCTAAGTCTAACCCTAACACCCCCCTAACTTAAATATTAATTAAATAAATCTAAATAATATTTCTATTATGAACTAAATTAATCCTATTTAAAACTAAATACTTACCTTTAAAATAAACCCTAATATAGCTACATTATAAATAATAATTATATTGTAGCTATATTAGGATTTATTTTTATTTTACAGGCAACTTTCAATTTATTTTAACTAGGTACAATAGCTATTAAATAGTTATTTTCCTGATATCCTTGTTTAGAGGATATCAGGAAAAAACTGGAAAATATTAAGGTAAATAAAACTCCAGGCCCAGATGGAATACACCCAAGGGTGTTGAGGGAACTTAGCACTGTTATAGACAAACCTTTACTCTTAATTTTTCAAGACTCATTATCCTCAGGCATGGTACCCCAGGATTGGCGTAAAGCTGATGTGGTGCCACTCTTCAAAAAGGGAAGCAGGGATGATCCAGGAAGCTATAGACCAGTTAGTCTGACATCAATAGTGGGGAAGATATTTGAAGGGATTATAAGGGATTATATTGATGAGCATATTCGTGTAAACAAGATTATGAGTTCTAATCAGCATGGCTTTAGGAGAAATAGATCATGTCAAACTAATCTGATTAGATTCTACGAGGAAGTAAGTCAAAATATAGATAAAGGGGAATCAGTGGATGTGATATACTTAGATTTTGCAAAGGCATTTGATACAGTGCCACATGAGAGATTAATGCACAAAATTAAGGGACTGGGAATAGCTGAAAATGTTAGCTCATGGATAAATAACTGGATAAAAGATAGGGAGCAACGAGTAGTAGTAAATGGATCATACTCAGATTGGACAAAGGTAATCAGTGGCGTCCCCCAGGGATCAGTACTGGGCCCTGTTCTTTTTAATATTTTTATAAATGACTTGGAGCAAGGATTAAATAGCGACATCTCTATTTTTGCAGATGATACTAAGTTAAGTAAGGTCATAAGGTCAGAGCAGGACGAACTGTCTTTACAAAGGGATTTGCTAAAATTAGAACTATGGGCAAGTGAATGGAAAATGAGATTTAATACGGAAAAATGCAAGGTTCTACATTTTGGAAGTAAAAATAAGCAGGCTACGTATTTTTTAAATGGGACAAGACTTAGCCAAACACAGGAGGAAAGGGATTTGGGAGTAGTAATAGATAACAAGCTAAAGATGGGTGCACAATGCAGGGCAGCGGCTTCAAAGGCTAATAAGATACTAGCATGTATTAAAAGAGGTATTGATTCAAGGGAGGAAAGCATAATTCTGTCATTATATAAAGCCCTGGTAAGACCTCACCTTGAGTTTGGAGTGCAGTTCTGGGGACCAATTGCTAAAAAAGATATTGCAGAACTAGAAAAAGTTCAGAGAAGGGCCACAAAGCTAATAAGGGGATTGGAGAAATTAACCTATGAGGAGAGGCTAGCCAAACTGGGTCTGTTTTCTTTAGAAAAAAGGCGCTTGAGAGGTGACATGATTACTTTATATAAATATATTCAAGGCCCATATACAGAGATGGCAGAAGCTCTGTTTATTCCAAGAAAATTGTTTCTGACAAGAGGTCATAATTTAAGGTTGGAGGAAAGGAGATTTAATCTCCTGCAACGGAAACGTTTTTTCACTGTGAGAGCAATAAAATTGTGGAACTCATTACCAAAGGAGGTAGTGAATGCCAATACCATAGATACATTTAAAAATAGTCTGGATAAGTTTCTGTATACTAACAAAATTCATGGATATGATTGCTAGTATTAAATGGGTCACATTTTAATGGGGTTATTTAAGCTTAACTGGAGCTTTTTGTAAGTATTTTAGATTTGTATAGGTTGAACTCGATGGACTTCAGTCTTTTTTTCAACCTTATCTACTATGTTACTATGTTACTATGTATTAACTATTTAATAGCTACCTAGCTAAAATAAAGAGAAATTTACCTGTAAAATAAAAACTAACCTAAGTTACAATTACACCTAATACTACACTATACTTTAATAAATTATTCCTATTTAAAACTAAATACTTACCTGTAAAATAAACCCTAAGATAGCTACAATGTAATTAATAATTACATTGTAGCTATTTTAGGAATTATATTTATTTTACAGGTAACTTATTTTAGCTAGTTAGAATAGTTATTAAATAGTTATTAACTATTTAATAACTACCTAGCTAAAAGAAATACAAAATCACCTGTAAAATAAATCCTAACCTAAGTTACAATTAAACCTAACACTACACTATCATTAAATAAATTAAATAAATTACCTACAAATAACTACAATTAAATACAATTACATAAACTAACTAAAGTACAAAAAATAAAAAAAGCTAAGTTACAAAAAATAAAAAAATAGGTTACAAACATTTTAAAAATATTACAACAATTTTAATCTACTTACACCTAATCTAAGCCCCCTAATAAAATAACAAACCCCCCCAAAATAAAAAAATGCCCTACCCTATTCTAAATTAAAAAAGTTCGATCAGCCAATAGAATGCAAGCTCAATCTGATTGGCTGATTGGATCAGCCAATCGGATTGAACTTGAATCTGATTGGCTGATTCAATCAGCCAATCAGATTTTTCCTACCTTAATTCCGATTGGCTGATAGAATCCTATCAGCCAATCGGAATTGAAGGGACGCCATCTTGGATGACGTCCCTTAAAGGAGCCTTCATTCGTCGGTAGTCCGTCGGTAAAGAAGGATGTTCCGCGTCGGCGGGATGAAGATTCAAGACCCGGTTTGGAAGATGACATCGCCCGGATAGAAGACTTCTTCAGCGCCTCTTGGAAGATGACATCGCCCGGATGGAAGACTTTTTCAGCACCGCTTGGAGGATCACTTCATCGGATGGAAGATTTCTTCAGCGCTGCTTGGAGGATCACTTCTGCCGGTCCGGGTCTCCTCTTCAGTTCCATTGGTGGCTCGGCTGAGTGAAGACGACTAAAGGTAGGATGATCTTCAGGGGATTAGTGTTAGGTTATTTTAAGGGGGGGTTTGGGTTAGATTAGGGGTATGTGGGTGGTGGGTTTTAATGTTGGGGGGGTTGTATTTTTCTTTTACAGGCAAAAGAGCTGAATTCTTTGGGGCATGCCCCACAAATGGCCCTTTTAAGGGCTGGTAAGGTAAAAGAGATTTGAACTTTTTTAATTTAGAATAGGGTAGGGCATTTTTTTATTTTGGGGGGGTTTGTTATTTTATTAGGGGGCTTAGATTAGGTGTAAGTAGCTTAAAATTGTTGTAATATTTTTAAAATGTTTGTAACCTATTTTTTTTATTTTTTGTAACTTAGCTTTTTTTATTTTTTGTACTTTAGTTAGTTTATGTAATTGTATTTAATTGTAGTTATTTGTAGGTAATTTATTTAATTTATTTAATGATAGTGTAGTGTTAGGTTTAATTGTAACTTAGGTTAGGATTTATTTTACAGGTGATTTTGTATTTCTTTTAGCTAGGTAGTTATTAAATAGTTAATAACTATTTAATAACTATTCTAACTAGCTAAAATAAGTTACCTGTAAAATAAATATAATTCCTAAAATAGCTACAATGTAATTATTAATTACATTGTAGCTATCTTAGGGTTTATTTTACAGGTAAGTATTTAGTTTTAAATAGGAATAATTTATTAAAGTATAGTGTAGTGTTAGGTGTAATTGTAACTTAGGTTAGTTTTTATTTTACAGGTAAATTTCTCTTTATTTTAGCTAGGTAAGCTATTAAATAGTTAATAACTATTTAATAGCTATTGTACCTAGTTAAAATAAATTGAAAGATGCCTGTAAAATAAAAATAAATCCTAAGATAGCTACAATATAATTATTATTTATATTGTATCTATCTTAGGGTTTATTTTACAGGTAAGTATTTAGTTTTAAATAGGATTAATTTAGTTCATAATAGAAATATTATTTAGATTTATTTAATTAATATTTAAGTTAGGGGGGTGTTAGGGTTAGTGTTAGACTTAGGTTTAGGGGTTGATAATTTTATTACAGTGGCGGCGGTGTAGTGGGGGGCAGGATAGGGGTTAATAAATGTATTATAGGTGGCGACGGTGTAGGGGGGGCAGATTAGGGGTTAATAAATTTAATATAGGTTGCGGTGGGCTCCGGGAGCGGCGGTTTAGGGGTTAATATGTATAGAGTAGCTTGCGGTGGGCTCCGGGAGCGGTGGTTTAGGGGGTAATAACTTTATTTAGTTGCGGCGGTGTAGGGGGGCAGATTAGGGGTGTTTAGACTCGGGGTACATGTTAGGGTGTTAGGTGTAGACAGCTCCCATAGGAATGAATGGGATGTCTGGCAGCAGCGAACATGAACTTTCGCTATGGTCAGACTCCCATTGATTCCTATGGGATCCGCCACCTCCAGGGTGGCGGTTTGAAAACCAGGTACGCTGGGCCGTAAAAGTGCCGAGCGTACCTGCTAGTTTTTTGATAACTAGCAAAAGTAGTCAGATTGTGCCGCACTTGTGTGCGGAACATCTGGAGTGACGTAAGAATTAATCTGTGTCGGACTGAGTCCGGCGGATCGAAGTTTACGTCACAAAATTCTACTTTTGCCGGTCTCTAGCCTTTGATAACTAAGGCGAATCAGCCTCGCCACAAATACGCTGCGGAATTCCAGCGTATTTGAGGTTGACGGCTTGATAACTACCCCCCCATGTCTTTAATTTCAAAACCACCTCCTACTCAAGGTTGGCTACTTAAGCTTCAACAAGCACCTGTTACTTTGCTTGTTGACTGCAAAGTTGTATGCTGTATCTCAGTCAGAAATTGCAGTTACTCTGTAATCTCCTGCTACTTCGTTATAGCTACTTCAACGGTCCAAATTACTTCTTATTATCTCCAGTTCCTGTAATTTTTCTCACATATCTTCGCTTTAACTTATTGCAACTTTATTTCCTCTGCAAAGACGACCATTCCTTTCCTGTTTCTTGCTTCTCTCCGTTGGATAAAGATCCAGCCGATTCCAGTTGCGAATTCCTCCACCACCCTCAGTGTAACGGACTCGATCCTTTACCTCATTCAGGCTGGTCTGCTCGTTTTTGTGGAAGCCTCCTTTTCTCACAACAAACACAAGACACCTAACGCTAATGGAGACATCGAGACACTCTTATTCCAGGCTGGATTACATACTGTGTAATCAAGCACTTCTATCGAACCTTGTTCATTCAAGGATAACCCACACATCTTGGTCTGACCACAGTATGGTATCCACAATATTCAAATGGTCCAGCAGGACACGCAATACATTTAACTGGAGACTCAATGACTCTATACTTACTAATCAAGCACCAATAGATGAAATTAAACTACTCTCAGAGGAATATTTCTCACTGAATAAACCCGAAGACACGTCATCCGCAAACAATTGGGAGGCATACAAATGTTATATTCATAGTATATTAATAAAACATAATGCAAAACAGAGAAAATTACATACAACCCAATTTTCCCTATTAACTAGTGAATTGACCACCCAGGAGGCACTACATAAAGCAGACCCAACGTCCGCCTTAAAACTCTCTAAAGTAACTGAAGCAAGAGAAAACCTTAACAAATTGCTTATACAAAAAGCTCATATGAGAGCCTTGACCACCAAATCTAAATTTTATGTGGAAAGTAATAAGGAGGGCCGTTTATTGGACAGATCACTTAAAAAGTAAAAATATTCTACTTTTATTAAGTCTCTTAAACAAACTTCAGGGGAATGTACATCTAAAAATGAGGAAATTACAAATTCATTTGTCTCCTATTATACAAATTTATATAATATAGAAAACACTACAGCACTAGATAAACAAAATAAAACAGAAGCATACTTAGAGGCTGTAGACACCCTTTTCTTACAGAGGAAGATAGGCACCTGTTAGACTCACCTATAACAGTACAGGAAATCATTTCAGTGATAAAGTCCTTACCTAATGGCAAATCACCAGGCCCAGATGGCCTTACTGCAAGATTCTATCAACTCCTACAAGAACAGATAAGCCCACATCTTTACTCGCTCTTTATTGACATAGATCGGGGTAACACTCTTCCCAGTACCTTATTAGAAGCACTGATTACGGTCGTCCCAAAGCCAGGTAAAACGAAAGACCTCATAGGTAACTATAGGCCAATATCGCTTATTAACATAGATATGAAAATATACACCAAAATCCTTGCAAATTGCATGACCACAATCCTGCCTAAACTTATCCACCCAGATCAAGTTGGCTTTATTAAAGGACGAGAGGCAAAAGATAATACAATAAGATTGCTGCACTCTTTACAATATGCTCACAATAGCCACACCCCGTTAATCTTGCTTTCCACTGATGCGGAGAAAGCTTTCGATAGGGTGGACTGGCAATTTATGTGGAACACCCTGTTGAAGTTTGGCTTCTCTAAAGCATTTATTACAAGAATACAAGCCCTATACCACAAACCCAGTGCAAAAGTCAAAATAAATGTTATATCCCAGTCGTTCTCCATAGCAAATGGCACGCGTCAGGGATGCCCGCTCTCACCTTTGTTATTTGCCCTTACGGTAGAAATATTGGCGATACAAATCAGAAATAATCCAAATATTCAAGGCATCAAATTTGGCGAGATCAGAAATGCCTTTTGTTTGCGGACGACGTGATCCTAACTTTGCAATCACCATCAACTACTTTACCCGCCCTAATTGAGACGCTAGAGGGATACAAACAAATTTCCAATTTTTCTTTCAATATGGAAAAATCTGGACTAATGCCAATTAACTTATCATCCCAGGAAATAAAGAGCATAAAACAACGAGTGAAATTCAGCATAACAGATAAGCTTAAATATTTAGGCGTGATAATTTCAAAAGACACTAGCAAACTATTCTCCGATAACTTTCTCGCGCTCCAATTAAACGTTAGGAATTTGTTGGAATCTTGGCATAGACAGGGACATTTGTCATGGTTCGGTAGGATTAACACGATAAAAATGATGATAATTCCTAAACACTTATATCTCTTCCAAACACTACCGATTGCCCTCCCAAATTCCTATCTTAAGACACAACAAAAGATGATCAATTCATTTATTTGGTCATACAAGTGCCCTAGAATCGCTCAGCACACTCGAATTTATGGATACAGATAGAAAGTCAACTATCCCAGATTAAACATATGAGAGATCTACCCTGGCTACCCAAAGCCTCTAGACCTCACATACTACAACACAATGACTATGTCAGAGCCACGCTTGAGACATGGGACTATGTTATTTCACAAATGAAAGGAGTGTCAACTATAATATCCCCTTTAAATGCATTACTTAGTAACCACTTGTTTTTGAAACATAGCCTTTTTACTCTCACCAGCACTAACAAGCTCCTACAGAACCTCCCAATATATCTAATCACAGACCCCGCTGGAATCAAAGATAGAATTTTGCTAAATGATGAACTGGGTTCCCCGTTCCACAGCTGGTACGCATACCTACAAATTAGACATGCTATAACTAACAGCCCACACAAGAAAGAACTGTTAAGACCACTAACTCCTTTTGAGCAGTTATGCGTTACCCCAGATATTACAAAAGCTCATCTCTCTAAGATATATAAAATGCTTAGGAGTAAATTCCCTGAAAAGCGCCCTTCGTACTTGGCGAGGTGGAACGAGGAATTATTGAATGACTTAGATGACGTATATTGGAAGCGTTGCTTTCGCACTACTCACTCTTCCTCCACCTCCCTGATTATGTCGGAGCTGAACTACAAAATTATAGCCCGATGGTATTTAACGCCACATCGTCTACGAGCTATATACCCGACGGCTTCTTCTAGCTGTTGGAGAAGATGTGGGGAGGTAGGTACCATGACGCATATATGGTGGTCTTGCCCGAGCCTAGCCACATTTTGGCAACAAGTAGCTCAAAATATAAACAGAACTCTGAATACAGAGATTACCCTTACTCCACACATTATTCTCCTCAACCACACACCAAAATTCTCATGTGCCTACCGTAAGAAACTGTTTTTAATAATGATGACATGCGCTAAGAGGCTGATCCCTAGATTGTGGAAGGCAAAAGAGACACCCACAATGGCCCAATGGGTATCAGAGGTTGATCATGTTATATTACTAGAGAGAATGCACTACTGCTATCTAGGCAAGCAAGAGATGATAACTAGTATACTGTTCATCTGGGAGCAAAGGAATCATAATACTGTTTAAGACTGTAAAACATAATAATTTGTCTAGCCTGAATTGGATAATTGAGCAATATAGTATATAATTGAAC
This sequence comes from Bombina bombina, assembly GCF_027579735.1. NCBI lineage: Eukaryota > Metazoa > Chordata > Amphibia > Anura > Bombinatoridae > Bombina > Bombina bombina. The sequence continues at coordinate 521,229,556 of NC_069504.1, forward strand.
TGTCTTTTACTATATGAGACATGGGACTTTCCCTATAGCTGTTAATGCCACAGATCTGTTGGAGTATGTTTCAACATCTCTTCCTCTAGACCCTTTACCCTCCCTCCCTGTCTAACCTAACCTATACTGTTTATTTTTATATACTTATAGCTGTCGAAACATTACTGTAAACTTTATATCACATTAAGTTTTTGAATACCCTTAGAAAAGTTAGGTCATTGATTTATTGATTTACTAATGTCTATTTTATTGACAAAATAGTTTTTCTGATGTCTTAAGAATTTGTGTTTTGCTGTAAAACCAATGTACCTAATAAAAAATATTTAAACATAAAAATACATAAAAAATAAAATAAATACACAAAAAAATGGAGGCCCACTTGGGACCATAGCTATTAAAGCTAATTTAGCCATTGTTGAGGGAGAGCCTCTTCCATAATTATTAGCCTAAAGGGTACCCAATGCTAGAAATGCACTATAAATTGGATCTGGATTGCCATTGGCCAAGCTTGTATTAATTTTAACCACTTAGAGAATAAACTTTCTAAGATGTCTTTCAATAAAAAGTTTATTATTTTGCATCTAAACCGTCATATGTAATCTCATAGTTTCCGTAAACTCGGATATAGTGGGAGAATGAGATGACTTCCATTAAAAAAAAAAAAAAATAATATATATATATATATATATATATATATATATATATATATATATATATATATATACACTGTATGTGTGTGTATGTATATATATATATATATATATATATATATATATATATATATATATAAAAATAAATCAGTGTTTTTTTTGTAAATTGCAATTGCGACCTCTGCACCCCCTGTAGTTTCACCCCTGCTTATAAGTATATATACAAGTGTTACAGATAAGTGCATCTGTCTTTACAGTGTGTGTCTATATTCCAGGACAACAGGGAATACCCTGTCTAAGGGCTCCACAAAGGTAAATATGATCTGGGCACATTAACACATGTCACTGTCAGTGTCCTATTTGTATTTTTTGTGTCCAAAGGATAGGGATAGTTACTATTATGTTAATTTTGTTCTCTGAACTCATGTTCCAGATCTATAAGTGTTCTAGTAATACACCTAAACTGATGTGATTAATAAAGAATGGCTAATATAAGACGATGTTTGCATTTCTGTATGTCTGTCATCATGGCGGGTGTTGTATAGCAGGTGCCTTTATGAAGCTGCTCATTGGAATTTCTGCTGACATGCTTTATAGTGTGATATTAAATATGGAAAGCAAAGCCACATCAAAAAACTCTGATGACAAGGCTTTGTCTCACAAATAATGACCTTTAATTATTTCACTTATGGTTATTGTTCCAGTATCACAAGAGTACAAAACATGTTGACAGACTGCAAATGACAACTGTTTTTGTAATCTCAGATAAAACATTAGGGGGGAAATGGTCCACAAGTGAATATACTAGGCTGTTTATAATTGACACTATTATAACAGCTACTTTTATAAGTTTTACAATATATCTACCAGAAGAGCAGTGCATTTTGTAAATATTTTTTAGCTAGTATAGTAACCAAAATGAAGTACAAAAAACAGAAACTTTGGTTGAATGCAACGGCGTATATAAGGCATATATACAGCACTGCTCTTGCACTTCAAAATATGAGGTTTTAAACAAAAGCATTCCTGAACATATTGTGACCATTAGAAAACATTGGCATAAACTGCTGCTTTTCACAATTTTGTATGCAGATATCATGGTGATCTGAGTTATCTGCAATTGGATGTACAGAACTTCAATAAGGTGGTGATAGGCTCAAAGCACTAAGAAACCCCTAGATTCTATTCTTGCGTTTTCCTGTGCAAATTGCTTTGTCTAGTGCTAGTGCTACCAACCAACAGCAGCACACACAAAAATATATATTTAATGGGGTCAGGACTGACCAAGAAAAAAATTAAGGTAGGGGGAACAGAGGGTAGGAGGGGGTCCTAGAGTAGACAGGGGGGAATAGAGGGAAGGGGAAAAGATTATAGCGGAGAGGTGGGGTAAATTAGGGGGGGGTGGCAGCTACACTACAGAATTTTTTTTTTTTATTATTGTTTAATTAGAAAAGAAAAGAATAGAAAACTGGGTACCGGCAGACAGCTGCCAGTACCCAAGATGGTGGAAACTAGTTAGAGGGGGAGGGTTAGAGATCTTATCTTTTTGGGAGGGATCAGGGAGGTGGGAAGGTAAGGGGGTAATCATACACTGAAGAAAATAATAATAATAAAAACATATTAAGAAAAATTAAAAAGTCTAAAACTGCATACTGGCAGACTGTCTGCCAGTACTTAAGATGGGGGTGACCAGTGGGTGTTAGGAGAAAGATGTTTTGGAGGGATCATGTAGGGATTAGGGGGTGGGAAGTGTCAGATGGGAGGGTAATCTCTACACTAAAGTTAAAATTAACTTTACAAGATACCTGATTAACCCCTTCACTGCTGAGAATAATAAAAGTGTGGTATGCAATTGCAATTAGCGGCCTTCTAATTGCCAAAAAGCAATGGCAAAACCCTATATGTCTGCTATTTCTGAACAAAGGGGATCCAAGAGAAGCTTTTACAACCATTTCTATCATGATTGCACCAGCGGTATATAAATAATTTTAGTGAGAAACCTAAAGTTTGTGAAAAAGTTACTGATTTGATCACATTTGGCGGTGAAATGGTGGTATGAAGTATACCAAAATGGGCCTAGATCAATACTTTGGGTTGTCTTTTAAAAATGTTTATAGTTTTGATAGTTAAATTTAAAGAGAAAAAAAAACAAAGCTCTATTTCTGTTTAAAAGGAGTAATGGCAAAACTTCTAAAAATGCTCTGGTCTTTTGGGGAAGTTTTTAATCCTTAAGGGGTTAGCCACACAAACAAAGCAACTCAAATATTTGGTCGTAAGGGGTGGCTACTTTATCATTTTTTAACAAATGCAATGGATATGGAAACACTCATCATTTGGCAATTGTCTAATTTTCACTCACTGTGTTATTCGACACATGCATAGTTCTGTACCTCCTAAGTAATTTTACTACATTATAATACAAAATAATAAATGTGTTCCTTTTGTAACATACTATATTGAAGATGTGATAAATAGATTATAGCAAGTATGTGACTTCTGAAATAATTTTGATTTAATGCTGGGTCACTTGCTAAATGCAGGATTCTAAATGCATCCTTTCTGGTGATTTCAACATTTTGAAAATGAGAAGTGTATCCTCCTTTTAACAGACATTCTGCTGTAGAAATAGAAATAATAATACAGCAGTGAGCCATTCAAGAGAAGACATACATATGATTGTGCCAATGACTAGGGATGGGCAAATGTGCTGAAAGTGTAATTTGTTTGGTAGAATGAATAGACCTGTGGACATTAGTTTTGGACAAACAGATGTTGATTACAATGAAAACGCATTAAAATTCGGCAATTGAATGTTATTTCCATATTTTGAATGTTACTTTAGCTTTCAAATGTTCATGATTAGATCAGATATCATTCATGGGGTAGGCAATTTATTAAATTGATACACAATAGATACAAATATATAAATGTGAATGTTTCTATTTATAATATTGCATAATTCAAATATTAATTCAAGATATCATTAGAAATACTATTTCAAAAATATTGATTCAATTTCTTTTCAAATATGTCGATTCAATTTTTTAAATTAGAATATTGCATAATTCTAATCAAATTATTACAAAAAAATTAAATATTACATTTAAAGGACCAGTCAACACTGTACATTTGCATAATCAACAAATGCAAGATAACAAGACAATGCAATAGCACTTAGTCTGAACTTCAAATGAGTAGTAGATTTTTTTCTGACAATTTTAAAAGTTATGTCTTTTTTCACTCCCCCTGTACCATGTGACAGCCATCAGCCAATCACAAATGCATACACGTACCATGTGACAGCCATCAGCCAATCACAAATGCATACACACTTATTCTTGCACATGCTCAGTAGGAGTTGGTGACTCAAAAAGTTTAAATATAAAAAGACTGTGTGCACATTTTATTAATGGATTTCATTTTTCAAATGTTGTAATACATTCGCCCATCCCTACCAGTGACCAGGCACAACCCCATCTGGAGCCACAAGGAAATTTAGTTTTGACTATGTATTTCAACACATGTAGTAAGAAAAAAAAAAGGAATTTGATTAAACATAAAATGTTCCAACAATTAGAGCATTTTATTTTTAAATAACAATATTCCTTTAAGTGCCATAGTTCTTTTCTTCAGAAAGTATGCACTGAGAAGCCCAGATCTAGTGAGTAGCCCAAGTACTTACTGAACATTGGGTAAGTGTTTTTAAAAGCTAATTAATGACTTATTTAGGAATTAATCACTTCCCAGCCAAATGTTCATCACATTCAGCAACAATATTTTCCTTAATTATTTATAGAAGAATTAAAATATGCAGAGTAGTTCTGCCAATTATTGCAAAGAAGTTGTGAAAAAAAATCTTGATTTTTTTTTGGGAACCCATTACAGAGGTATTAGAAAATATATGGCCACTCTCAGTCTTTAAAGGGTCATGAAGCCCAAAATTCTTAATTCATGATTCAGATAGAGCTTACAATGTTTTTAATTATATTTTTATTGAGGTTTACAATAATACTATGCATACAAGAAAAAAAAAACATAATTTGCATACAAGTTAGCCATAACAATAAGCTAGGTACAGTCATTCATCTAAGACTCAAAAATAAAGAAATCTTCTTAACTGAATCCTTTACCCCGTGTCAATCCTCTATTTTTTTAAAATTTTTAACAACTATTAGACAGATGCTCAATGCTTCAACTACATTAATTAAAAATAAAAAAATATTTTTTTTTATCCTTTCTTACAATAAACAGCCATATGTATAAGAATACCTAACCAATTCATTAGATTTTCCAAATAAATTATCTACTTCTTTAACCTCTTTGTTAAATAATTTTTGTCCCAATAACCCAAAAGAGATGATATCCCCAACATGGGCTTTAATAAAACAAAAAATAAAAAAATCCACCTCTCCCCTTCTCCTGTCCCCCCTGTCTAAACAACACCTTTCTACTTAATATTTATAGCTTCTTCAGTAAATAAGGAAGAATTCTTGATCAAAGTCAGGATCTGTTTTTGAACATCTGTTGAGAATTGCTTAAAGGGACAGTCAACACTAAAATTTTTATTGTTTAAAAAGATAGATAATGACTTTACTACCAATTCCCCAGCTTTGCATAACCAACACAGTTATATTAAAATACTTTATAACATTTAAACCTCTAAAATTCTGCCTGTTTCTAAGCCACTACAGACAGCCTCTTATCACATGCTTTTTATTAGCTTTTCACAACAGGAGACTACTAGTTCATGTGGGCCATATAGATAACATCGTGTTCACACCTGTGGAGTTATTTAAGAGTCAGCACAACACAGCACAAATTGGCTAAAATGCAAGTCAATAAAATCGCCCTTTTAATTGAACCTCTGGCGGCCGCGATTAGGAACAATACTCAAGTGCAAGGTCTCATTTCATGATACCCATCAAAAATTAGCACTATACGCAGATGATCTTAACCTTTTTATCACTGATCCAGAGTCCTCCCTCCCTGCCCTGTTCAAATTATTGGACATATTCGGCACTATGTCATATTATAAATTAAACATAAGCAAAGCAGAAGCCTTCTCCCTGAATCTTCCAGCCTCCACTCTCGTCCCCCTTAAAAAGAAAGATAAATTCCAATGGTTCACGCAGAGTCTAAAATACCTAGGAGTATTCCTCTCACATTACATCAGTACGGTCATTCTTAAAAAATGTAACTCCTTATTACTGCATCTCCAGAGAGACCTAAACTCTAGGAGATACGATGACATTTCTTGGTTTGGCAGAATAGCTGCCGTTAAGATGATGCAACTACCCAAACTAACATATCTATTTCGATGTCTTCCCATCAAGGTCTCAAAACCATTATTAAACAAATTTCAAGCAGTAATTAATAGATACATTTGGAATGGCAAACGCCCAAGAATTGCAGCCTCTCTTCTCCAATGACCAACTCATACGGGGGGTATAGGCCTACCGAACATTAAGCTTTATTACGAAGCAGCCTTACTTTTTCACATATCAGAATGGAACACCTGTAGCCCCACTCCACGATGGCTGGACCTTGAACAAGCATCCTTACCAGCTTACATGACATTTTTAGACCTGCTGTGGATACCTTCTCACCTCATCTCAGCTATCCCCATCCCCAATACAATAGTGCGGCATTGTAGGGACGCCTGGCTTAGACTTTGCCATAACTCTTTGGTATCCCCCCACCCCTCCCCAAACCCCTCAATTAACGGCCTTCTATATGGCCTCCCTCTCTCAAGCCCTGCTGTGCGTCAGGCCCTTTCGCATATTAATCTTTCTGATTTTTTTCTCGGAAAAAGACCTCCTCCCATATGCTGACTTTGTGAAGAACCTTGCTATACCACTTAAATTTCAGTTTGACTTGTTAAGGCTTCGTTCCATGATGAAATCTTGGGGATTTCTGGACAGCCCCCCCAGACCACGGTCACCTTGGGAATCTCGCCTGACCACACACACGCACCATAAGTCTCCATTATCTCATCATTACCAATTTCTCCTTAACGCTATGACTTTGACAAAAACTACACACATTGGATAATTGGGAAAAGGACTGGGAACTCACTTTAACTGAACAAAACTGGACAGACGCGATTATCCATACCAAAATCTCCATTCATTGTATGACCCTCTTCGTGCTATACTATAAACTCCTTACCAGATGGCATTATGTCCCCCTTAAATTGCATAAGATGTTCTCTGACTCCTCCCCTCTTTGCTGGCAAGGGTGCCTAAAGACAGGGGACCCACTTCATATTTGGTGAACGTGCCCTGTCCTTAAACCCTTTTGGTCCAAATTGCAAAACTTCTGTCTTTCACTGGGATTAATTGGGAATCTGCCCCCCGAAGTTGCACTTCTCAATTTAAACCTTCAACATTGTCTCCTGCCTAAATGTACTCTATTAATATCGATTTTAATGGCAGCAAAACTCGCAATTGCGAGAAGCTGGAAAAAACCTAGGGCGCCGCAGTGGCAGCCATTGGTTCACCTTATAAGTTATCTGAAATCCATGGAGAGCTTTGTTTACAGCTCTCGACAACAACTTGATTTATACACACAGATTTGGGAGCCATGGGACTCTCTGGGAGCCAGTGCTGCTCCTTCCCCCACGCTAGTTCTGCACACACTGACACAGCACCTGCTGGCTGGCTCCTACCTCTTCCTCTCCAGTGAGTCTCCAGTCCTCTGGTTATGTTCCTTGTGCTGAGAAGGAACATGAGTCACGTCACCTGGCTGGAACTGTTCTGGAGGAGGAGCAAATATGCGCCAGCATGCAAGGGGTATGTATATTGATTGAAGTGCTGCATGTAGAGCCGGCACTAGGCACGTATTGTGGTGGGTGGGGGTTCCTTCCAAGTGTGAACACAGGTCGAGGAGGTGAGCTGCCATGACTTTAAAACATTTTTTTTTAAACTAAAATAATGATAAGCCTGTCAGTCTGCCGCGGCACACTGGTTGAAAATCGCTGATCTAGGGAATTAAAACTCAATCTGATGTGACATAGAAAAACATAACGACAAAATGTTGGTGTTGTTACCTTAGGTTTTATTAAAGTTATATTTCGATCTCTGTTATTATAGATTGCAAACTATGCGGCAACAATGTATTTTTCAACTCTGATAATTCTCTGTTAATAGTGTCTTAGAATGCCACACAACTGACTGGATATGGTCATTAGTGCATACTTGTGCATTCTAACAGTGCATAATCAGCTATTGGCCTTGGACTCTATAATCAGAACCTTTTTGCTCTGAAAAGGGCCTTTGTTGGACAGAGATCTTCATACTACATCATACGTTGGCTTGTCCGATTATTGATTCTATTGTGATTGTAACCTATTGAATTGAATTGTAGTGTTTGTTTGCATAAAGCTTAATAAAAAATGTTTAAAAAAAAAAAAAAAAAACGCAGAGAAAAAAGTATTCCGGATGTCAAACTTGCTTTGTAAAGTTTGAAATTAATCGATCCTCTTATTTGGGGGGTCCACCAGGTCCCCCGTTATCTTTAAACCTTTAGTTTCCCATATCTGAAATACATTTGAGTCCATGCCCATGGAAAATAAATATTATTTAAAAAAGGAATAGATCTAGGAGATGTATAAATACGATTTATAAATTTATGAGTTAGGTGCCAAGTTCGAAGAGCATCCCCATAGAGCGTATGCAAGTATAATTGTTTTGGAATATCCTTAAAAGAGGTATAAGGGAGAAAAATTGATTCAAGGGAGGAAAGTATAATTCTATCACTATATAAAGCCCTGGTAAGACCTCACCTTGAGTATGGAGTGCAGTTCTGGGGACCGATCGCAAAAAAAGATATTGCAGAACTAGAAAAAATTCAGAGAAGGGCCACAAAGCTAATAAGAGGATTGGAGAATTTAAGCTCTGAGGAGAGGCTAGCCAAGCTGGGTCTGTTTTCTTTAGAAAAAAGGCGCTTGAGAGGTGACATGATTACTTTATTATATAAATATATTCAAGGCCCATATACAGAGATGGCAGAAGCTCTGTTTATACCAAGAAAATTGTTTGTGACAAGAGGTCACAATTTAAGGTTGGAGGAAAGGAGATTTAATCTCCTGCAACGGAAACATTTTTTCACTGTAAGAGCAATACAATTGTGGAACTCATTACCAAAGGAGGTGGTGAATGCCAATACCCTAGATACATTTAAAAATTGTTTGGATACATTTCTGTCTATAAATAAAATTCATAGATATGATTGCTAGTATTAAATGGGTCCCCTTTTAGTGGGATTATTTAAGATTAACTGGAGCTTTTTGTAAGTATTTTAGATACTGAGGTTGAACTCGATGGACTTCGGTCTTTTTTCAAACTCATCTACTATGTTACTATGTAATCCTAAGACTACACTTGCATAAGGGGCATATAGTTTTCTGAGAGCAATTCAAGATTTTTTCCCTTTCCAAAGAAACAGCGAAATTGCTTTATTCAAGAGATTTAAATCCTTTTTATTAAGAAGCATGAGCAGAAGATATAGAAATTTAGGGAGAATTATTATTATTATTATCGGTTATTTGTAGAGCGCCAACAGATTCCGCAGCGCTAATTAACCATTTTTATCAAGGCCACTTTGCCTGCTAATGAAAGAGGGAGGTTTTTCTAGTCTTCTCTTTATATTTTTTCCCATCAGCCATGAAAATAATTTCTTTCTTACCTTCCTTACACATAGCACTCAGCCAGTAATTTAATTTGTTCTTATTTTTTTTAATTTTTGGACAATTCATTAAACAATTAAAACTTAGGGGCTGATTTCCAATGTCTGGCGGACATGATACGCTGTAGCGTATCATGTCTGCCTGACATCACTGAATGCAGACAGCCAGACTGCAGTCTGCCAGACATCACTGAATGCAGACAGCACACGCTGTTGGCATTTAACATTGCACAAGCAGTTCTGGTGAACTGCTTGTGCAATGCTGCCCCCTACAGATTCGCGGCCAATTGGTTGCTAGCAGGGGGTGTCAATCAACCCGATCATATAGGATCGGGCGGATTGATGTCCGCAGCCTCAGAGGCAGCGGACCAGTTAAGGAGCAGCTGCTTCATAACTGCTGTTTCTGGCGAGCCTGAAAATTGCGTGGAAACAGGGGCATCAGGGGCCATTCAGCCCTTGATAAATCGGCCCCTTAGACAATCCATTAGGTGTGGGGTAGATTGGACTTCTTTATATAATACCAAAAAAACAAGCTTTTTCCTGTCTTCTAATACTCTTTAAGAGACATGAAATCCAAAATATTTCTTTCATGAGTCAGATAGAACGTACCATTTTAAAGAACTTTCCAATTTACTTTTTATCAAACTTGCTTCAATCTCTTGGTATCCTTTTTTTTGAAGGAGCTGCAATGCACTGCTATGAGCTAGCTGAGCACCTCTGATTAATTAAGGACACGAGAGGCATATATGTGCAGTCAGCAGTTAGCACTCAGTAGTACACTGCTGCTCCTGAGCCTATCTAGGTATTCATTTTTTTTATTTATTTTTTAATAATCTTTTATTGAGATTTTTGGTAATGACAATAGGTGACATGTTCATTAACAATAACAACATATATAGAAATTACCATCAGGTTGAAATAGAGAAGAGGCTACTAAACAACAGTTTTGTAGTTGAACAGAGACATTGAGGCCTACTTATCATATGTCTGTCGGACCTGATCCGACAGTGCGGATCAGGTCTGACAGACCTCGTTGAATGCGTAGAACAATACGCTCTCCATATTCAGCATTGCACCAGCAGCTCTTGTGAGCTGCTGGTGCAACGCCACCCCCTGCAGACTCGCGGCCAGCAGGGGGTGTCAATCAACCCGATCGTACTCGATCGGGTTGAACTGTGGCGATCTCTGTCCACCTGCTCAGAGCAGGCGGACAGGGTTATGGAGCAGCGGTCTTTAGAAAACACGGCCCTCAAGCTCCATTCAGAGCTTGATTAATGGGCATCAATGGGTATACATGCAAATATTATTTTAAAACAATCATGTCTTTTTTGTAAAAAAGGTTAGTACCTTTAGTGGTATTTGGCTGAGCATCATAGATAGTTTTTGGGTAAGTGGCCTGAATAGTAATATTACAATAAAGTTTATAATTATAGTTTTCCTAAGCACTCTTTAATGCCAGCTAGGAATCAGGGTATTTCATCATTGGTAACACTAATGAACATGGAGCTATAAAATTTAATTTTTAAATATAATTGAAATACCTCCCAGTCTACGCAGGGTCACTCTTGTACCCAAGTGAGTGAATATGACACTGGGGAGGCCCTCAAACGTTGAAAACGGTCACTCTTGGACCACTGATAGAAGGAGTTAAATAGCATCTGATACTTAATAGTGAAACGGTTAAGAGTTAGTAAATTGACATTTATAGCATGGGATAAAAACTTAAGTCTTAAGGGTGAGCGCACAAGACACAGATATGGACTTCAATGATAGGGAAATGATCTACGGTAGCTCTCAAATTAAAGTGGGAGAAGATCCTCCTAGCCAAATAACAGAATACGGTAACAGCAAACTGCAGATAGGTAGGTAGTCATATAGGGTTATGAAATGTAAAGCTACATAAGAGGGTACTCTGACTTTACTTACAGTAAGCAGTAGGTGTCTATTTAATGTGTGGTAGCGTAGTTAAGGGAATAGGAAATTAACGTGTGTGGTTCTTGATCAAGATGGGAGGTACCCATTTTAATGTCAAGATGGTGGATGGTGTTAGTGTACAGGGTTGTTGTAATATATAAATCACATAAACATGCAGGGATTGCAGTTTGGGACATTGATCTTTCTTAAAGTTTCCAAAGTGGGTTGGAGAGACAAAAATTGCTAATGCATGGATTTAGGTTGGCCAAGTATTTCTATCTATATGGGTTTTTAATGTTTAATAATTCAAATCACTTTACCATAAATAGTTATACTATCAGCAAGCAACAGAAGCTTGTATGGCTCTCTACCTATGGTTCAGACCAGTGTTGCCTAAATGATAAATCAAGACCAATAGGTCTCCCCCTTTAGAGAAGTGTATACCAACATTAAGAATTTCCAATATAAAGAAACATGGGTATAATAGTATTACAAATCTGTAAATATCTATTTGAACTAACATAGGTGCTTTGTAGCTTGAACGAAAACATTGAGGTAAACAGATATCCCGCAATAAACTTTTATCAGAGTCAATACGTTTCAGCCAACACCTCTCCTGGGTAACTGTCCCAGTTTGAACAAGCAGCCAGGGAGAGAACCAGACATATTGTAGAAAATCCATATGTCAGAAAGATTCCATCGGCTAAATCCCTGGGACCGTTTGAATTGTGGACGAGTATGTGATCCATGTTTTGTGGCTAACAGTGTCTCAATATTTCTTATGTGGCACCAAGCGCCTCTTTGCTCTCTCTGTGCTATGGGAAGCTGGTCTATACTGTTCCATTCTCCAACTAGAGCCTCATCGCGTACCCGGAGGCCGGCCGCGCCGTCACGGGTTTCAGCTGAGGAGGACTCTGCATGTAAGCTTTCAGCTCAAATAGAAGTGTGGTATCTGAGCATGGATCGGGAAAACATAAGCTCTCTATAGGGGGAGGTAACACCCTGTTCCTTCAGTGTCTCTGCTTTCACTGGTCTGAGTTCCGTCTTGGGATGGAAATTATTTTTGCTGGGTGTTGGAGCTGTGTATGGGGAGTAGTCACTTTCACTGTCAACCACCTTAAGCATGCCATTATGCCCCTTTCTCCCTAAGACACGTACTGTGTGAGTGAGATCCTCATAATTGTAGCACATCCGGTGTTCTAAATCTTTTAAAAGTGCCTGAATCTACAAATGGAATTACTTCTCCAAGGGTAAGTAAGTGGAGTAATTGCAAGTTAACTGGCTGCTCACCCCTAGCATGAATTCATCAGATGAACACTGTTTTACCCGGCTAATCCTTTAATTTAATAAATAAGGTTGCAAAAATAGTATATGTATTTATTTTATTCTAAACTCTACAATCAAAAAGAAGAAGTGCTCCTCATATAAATAAGGGCATTTTGTTATAGTTTTCTAACTTTGATTTGCATAAAGGGACTTCCATGAGCCTCTTTGCATATAAATGGATATTTAATCCCTCCAGGTGATCACTATTACCACAGTGATATCCTTGCTATTATAACTTTCTTTTAAAGAAGGGAGTCTGGGCATTAAAATAAGGGACCCTGAGAAACTCTAAGCCTTTTTGATGGCCTGTTATAATGTGATGTTTATTTTATTTTTTTATTTATTTTATTTTACTTTACACAGCTTGAAAGAGCAGACAAACACATTTCAAACATTGGTTCTGGGGGGTCTCTAGGACTAAAGGAAGCTGAAATTGAGGGGTTTAAACTCTTCCCATCCAGCTCCCTTAAATCCTGTGCAGCTATTGTGGACTTCCAGGGTTTTTTGGGGCTTGGTGTCATGGCCCTCCCTGGTATTGAACCTGGGACTGATGCTTTGGGAGACCTGTTGCCTGCACTACTTGTGCTCTGTAGCTCCCCCTGCCTGCCAGCTACAGGTTGTTACCTCATCAGCACTGTTTTTAAGGCAGCCTCACAGACCACTCCCTGCCCTGACATTGTGGTTCTAACAGTCTGTTAGTGCCTCTGACCTTGCCTGGTTTCCTGTTTGGATTTTTCCTCTGTTTCCTGAATTTGGCTTGCCTCCTGACTACTCTCTTGGGTTTCCCTTTTGTTTGATGAAAGATTGGACTGCTATTCTGGTATATAAAACTTGACCTTGTCTCCTGACTACTCTAATGGATTCTCCCTGTATTTGGTGACTTATCGGACTGCTCTCAGGTCTCTGCCTCTTGGCTTGTCTCCTGGCTATTCTCTCATCACCAGCATGTTACTGCTACTTGTTATCCTGTGTCACCATCTTGCCTTCTCTGGTATCCTGCTCCTGTACCCAAGTCCTGCAGAGGGTGCCTGCCAAGCACTGCTATCCTGTTTCAGTGCCTAGCCCTGCAGAGGGCACTTGCTAAGTTCCAGTATCCAGCTACTGCATCCAAGCTCTGCAGGGAGAGTCTGCCAAGTGCCAGTTTCCAGGTACTGCACTCAAGCTCTCTAGAGGATGGATGTCTGTCAAGTTCCTGTACCCTAGTTCTACAGAGGGTATCTGCCAAGTGCCAGTCTCCAGCTACTGAACTCAAGCTCTGCAGAGGGTTTATGCCAATAGCCAGTCTCCAGTTCCTGCTTCCAAGGCCTGCAGAGGGTATCTGCCAAATAGCAGTATCTAGCTATTGTACCCGTTCTGCTGAGCATGACACTTTGTGATGTCACCACGCCATTGCTGCTCCTGAGCCTACCTAAGTATGCTCTTCAAGAAAGGATACCAAGAGAATGGAGCAAATTAGATAATAGAAGTTATTTGGAAAGTTGTTTAAAACTGCCCTTAATGAATCATGAAAGTTTAATTTTGACTTCACTGTCCCGTTAATGATATCTTTTTTATATATACAGATTAGATATTACATGCCACATACTTGGATTTGATCAATCTGTGTTTAAATGATGTTATAAAATCTTAAACAGTAGAGCAAATCTGCATATCCGCTTGACCTCTCATGAGAACAGAAAGTGAATCCTGTGCAAGTGAAATATATTTATGAAGCTGTCATTGTCTATATTATCTTTGAATATGCAGATAAACTATGCAGTACCTCAGTCTGGATCTAAATGCATAGCTTTATATGGTGCTAAACAGCTCATTAGTGATATGGACCCTCTGCCGTGGCATTGTATGTTCCCCCAGCTTCAAAGCATATGTGAGAAGAGGGGTGGTATTTTTTTAAATTTTATTTAATAATTTTTTATTGAGGTCGTTAGGAATTACAACAGTGAGCAAGTAGTTTACATGAATGATAATACAATACCAATTATCATTTTGATAATGTTAAGACATAGGGGCCAATGTATCAACGGTCTTGCGGACCTGATCCGACAGTGCGGATCAGGTCTGCAAGACCTTGCTGAATGCGGAGAGCAATACGCTCTCCGTATTCAGCATTACACCAGCAGCTCACAAGAGCTGCTGATGCAACGCCGCCCCGTGCAGACTCACAGCCAATGGTCCGTCAGCAGGGAGGTGTCAATCAACCCGATGGTACTCGATCGGGTTGAATTGTGGCAATTTCTGTCCACCTGCTCAGAGCAGGGGTACAGGGTTATGGAGCAGCTGTCTTTAGGAAAGCGAATAATAAAACTATAATAAGTACATTAGATATAGTAGATTGGTACCTCTTTTTTAAGAGTTTATAGTTCTACTTGTTTCTCAAACGGTCACTCTTGGGCCCAATTAAATATATATTGCACATAGAAGAAATCAAGTGATAAATATGGTTACTCTTGGACCTTGAAACCATACATATTTAGGAAGTGCTGCTTTTGGAACCATTGTTGCTTAAAATTGAATGCTCTATCTGAATCATGAAAGAAAAAAATTGGGTTAGGTATCCCTTTAAATATATTTTGTCTTTGCAGCAACATGTTAAATTTTTGTTTCAACCTTCCCATGGAAAATATCCATAAGGCGCATTATAGCAGGGAACTGGAGATGAAAATGCCTAAACATGGTTCACATTTCAAGGTGTGTAACTAGACCTCACTGAGCCCCAGGGCCAAAACTGGCCCTCCATTTGCACAGTGCCCTTTCTGTCTGTTTGCAGAGGTTAAGCCGGTAGCCACATAGTTTCTTATTATCTCAATCAGAAAAATTGTGAAATAGCAGCAGTACATTTCAAATACAATTTTGCTTTTTTTTGCAGTGTACAGTATGTGTGTTGCATGTACAAGCAAATGCTTTTTATTGTTGCTACAGTGACCAGTTTCATTGCGTATGTGACCTGCTGCCAATACAGCGGTAGGCTGCCTGCACACATTAGCTTTAGTGACACCTGTGAATTGTCAAGTAACATCACTTGGACTTGGATAAAGTAGGGGGGGACAAAGTGGTGTAGGCAGTTAGCCACGTGAATGCCAAATATTCTAGTGTTAATTACTTTTAACAGAAGCATGTATATTGCAAAATGCTTCTAAATACATTTATAGTGCAATGCTGTACAGAACAGATTTATATCCCTGAAACTGATCCTGGCAAGCAGGCAGTGGACGCTGTACATACGCTGCCCACATTTAACATTGCACAAGGAAATGAATGTGCTGTGCCAGTTTCTTCTCCCTGCACCACCAAATGCACAATAACAGAATCTGTCAATGACTGAGAAGAAAAAGACATCCAGATTCTTAAAGTGAAGGTCAAGTCTGGCTTAGTCGCTTACAGATTTATATTGTAAATTTAAAATAAAGTGGAGTTTCATTCATGAAAATTTTAATATAGTGTTTGCAAAATTGTTTTTGTCACCTTTAAATCGCCGCCGTTTTTCTTCAATAGTCCGCCCGCCATCTACCTGCTAATGATTGACAGATTTTGATAATTTAATCTCCAATCCCTTGTTCCTCCCTTGGGCGTTCAGCCCCTTTTTCTGAACGTCATTAGTGACTTCTGCGCATGCGTTAAAGACCGGCAAGCGTCATTAACATCATGCTCGTACATGAGACGTGCATGCATATCCTGCTCTATTATTGTTTAGGATACATTGACTCACTAACTATTGATGCTATGCTATGCTATGGATCGTAAAATCTTTAGGCATGCGCGATTGCGGGGGACATACGCATGCACATTTTCCATCAACAGCTGTGCACAAGCTTTTAATTGGCGTTGTGAGTGTGTGGGACCGCTCTCTACGTCACTATTGTAGAACAAGGAAGTGTTGGAGTGGAGAAGTCACTCTATACAATGGAGGTAAAATATATTTATATTTTATTCAAAACTGAATAAGATTATTGAAAAATAACGTTAGCGACTGGAATCCATATATGTTAATGGGTAAATGGGTGCAGTGCATTGGCTTAAAATTGACCTTCACTTTAATAAGTTGTTGGCAGATTTTATTTGGCTAAGAAAAAGTAACTTGTAATGCATACTGCTGAAGGGGCTTTAAATGATTGAACATTCAATGGTACAACTAGGCAACTTAGTTAAAGGGACACTGAACCCAAATTTTTTCTTTCGTGATTCCGATAGATCATGAAATTTTAAGCAACTTTCTAATTTACTACTATTATCAAATTTTCTTCATTCTCTTGGTATCTTTATTTAAAATGCAAGAATGTAAGTTTAGATGCCGGCCCATTTTTGGTGAACAACCTGGGTTGTCCTTGCTGATTGGTAGATAAATTAATCCACCAATAAAAAAGTGCTGTCTAGAGTTCTGAACAAAAAAAAAAAAAAGCTTAGATGCCTTCTTTTTCAAATAAAGATAGCAAGAGAACAAAGAAAAATTGATAATAGGAGTAAATTAGAAAGTTGCTTAGAATAGCATGCTCTATCTGAATCACGAAAGAAAAAATTTGGGTTCAGTGTCCCTTTAAAATTGAAACTCATTTTATCTCTCCAAAATTATAAAATAACCTATTACATCACCTGAATCTCTCTTGCTTGCTTTATATTCTACTCTCTAAGCTCCCTGTATCTGTCAGCAGAAATGTTTTATATAGAGATCCACTTAAAGCTTGGATCATAGTATGTAGAGTTTGGGGGGTCTCACATATCTCTAGTAAATCTGTGCCATTACTGGGTAATCCTGACTTTATTCCAGGATATACGACCACTATACAAATAATCTGGAACAAAAGGGGTTTGATCAGGGGCGGAACTACCATTGGTACAGCAGGTGCAGTGGCATCAGGGCCAAGTGCTCGAGGGGGCCCAAAGCAGGGTAGGCATGTGCATAATGTGTACAGTCCTAATGCAGGGCAGCTTTTTATTAGTGCACATTGTCTTTCATCTATCTATCCTCAAAACTATTATACAGAGAAGCATGTATAGTATTGTTTTTGGCTATTAATGAGTTACCTTTGGGGGGGGGGGGCAAAAAAATTGCCCAGGGCCCTCTGTTGAGTAGGTCCACTAGTGGGTTTGATCACAGTTGCCCAGTTGTTAGGCAGTTGTAGAAAAGGAATCCGACCATTTAAACATAAGCAGGGTAATTCCCAGTCATAGCCAGGGGCTACAGTATGCAACAAGCATCCAAGCGGTGCACTCAATTACACCAATATATAACTTATTACTTAAACATTATGAACCCCATATTACAACACTGTGTAAAGATCCCATAGGTTACAGAGCACACAACTTATAGTATAGAGTAAGGGGACGATTTATCAAGCTCCGTATGGAGCTTGATGCCCCTTGTTTCCGGCGAGCCTTCAGTAGTGTGACAAAAACTTCCCTAAAAATGTTTGCTTTTTTGGTCAAAACTCAAATGAGCCCTCTGGAGGAAAGAAGAGCAGGTAGAAGCTACCATACAACCTTACCTAAATCCCCTCAATCCCATTAGACATTTTTAGGAACAATATTATTATATGTGTGTTTAATAATCAGATGTATATGTTCCGCAAGGCTTCAAACATATTGACCGGCAGCCCCCTTGTGTTAGGAAGTTGTCCATCCCTGATGTATAAAATATGATAACATCTATTAGTCTACATGCTATTGGATGCTCCAACACACTTGGGGGGATGGAGTTGTGACTATATGTTGCCAGGCTGGGGACTTATCTCTGTAAGGGTGTTGTTATGTGTTGTTAATTATTATTTATTTTTTTATATAGAAATATGTCTTGGGCTGTATACAAGGGGATGCCATTTAACTTTTATTTTATTTCTTGATTGAATATTGTATTTGTCATGGCCCTCAGAGCTAGCCCAGTATGTTGCGCTTGAGTTTTATGAATATTTAAGATAATGAAGATATTTTTTAAAAGAAGTGGAGGTCAGATGATCGCTGCTTCTTCTTAACTTGCAGTAAGTAGTCAATAAACCTCAAGGACACCAAAGCAGTTTCCATTGCTTGATAAATGGAGCTCAATAACTTTACACTTATTTCTTTAAAACAAACTAATGTAAAATGACATCCATAAGCTATTCCCAGGCTAAACATTGCCTTGAATACATTGTAGCATTTATTCATTGTGTAAGTTCCCTTAAAATAACACATTAACATCCTTTAAAAATGACTGCAATTCACTTCCACTAGGGGGAACCTTTGTGACATTTCCTAAGATACATTACAGCTACTATACACTTTCATACAAAGCATTTTGTAAATAGAAAACAATTCTCATTTGTTTATACAATGTAATAAATACAAAATATATGTGATGTTGCTTACAGGTTATAAAACATGCATGCAGCAATATAGATTTAAAGCAACATTTTAGTTTTTTGAGGAACTTTGGTGCATTAATGTTTCAGTACAATATACATTTAGTTGTGCAGGTTTATCAATACAATACCGTCTTACAGACGTCTTTTGATCTGGTAAATTTCTCAAAAAAAAACGGGTTGCCTTCAAGGTGACACATTCACAATAGATGGCATATATTATCACATAGCAAGAATCCATATTTCTGCTTAATGTTTTGTTATTATTTAATTAACATATTTGTAATTTTAAAGTGTTTGTGGTTCATTATATAGAAACTAATTAACATTTAAATGTATTTATTAATTAATTTTAAGGGGAAAATTATTTGCTACTAGTAGGGTGGCAGAACAAATGTGTGTTCAGATATGAGTTTGGTATACGATTATACTTGTGAGGCTTTCTCATTTTAATACCCACTTGTGCAGTAACATTACTCAAGCTCAATCAATAGAGTTTCTGTTTTTTAATTTAAAGCTATTTAGCATCACTTGAGAGATAGGCTTTCTAACATGTAAGATAGTATGTCCCTCACATAACAGACTTCTATAGGGGCATGCAGTAAAATTTATATCAGATATTGCTCAAGCAGTAAGCTGATGGTGCGCTTACCCAGGCGTGCACTAATCTGAGAGTGCACAAGCAGTGGGCTTCTTCATGTAGTTTGCTATGCTATTAATAATAATGGTTTACTTCAGTTTTTTTTTTTTTTTTTACAAGTGCTACATTTTACAGCAGTATTTTTTATTGTTCTTGAGCACAACAAAACTCAACACTTGTAATACATGCGCATTCTGCAATATCCATTAAATGTATAGTACAGTTTATGTTTTAATCTGTGTATATAAGGATAGTATAGCCATGCATAGAATTCATGCACTGGCTGACTTCTCCCTACAAAGTACTTAATGAAGACAACAAAACATAGTTTTCAAAAGTATTGTCAACCCTAAAGAATATTTAAAATACCCCAAAGTGCCTTTTACTTGTTCCTGCTTCCATGGGGAATAAAGATGTATTTTCATAAATGTAAAATTCCGATTATCCTAATATTTTGAAGGTATAATCTAGATTTTATTAAAGACACAGAGACGAGTATTTTTGCATTCTCTTTCTTTACTACTCAATGCAGCTTTTAAAAGTAACAGAATGACATAAACAAACATATTAAAACAGCATAGAAAACAGATAACCACAATAAGTAGCTAAAGATAGAGCTAACTTATAACTCCAAGAAAAAAGTGATCAATCAGAGAAGGAATAGTGACCATAAACTGTCCAATAAGCAGCCAAAACTCCTCTTTCTTGACTGATGCTCACCAATGGAAAATATTTTAGAACTAACAACAGTCCAAAAAGTCCCAAACAGAACAAAATATATGCATAACTGTTGAAAGTTTGATTGAAGAGAAACTTGGGAGATAAGAACTTGATTGCAGAAGATGACTTGGATCTAAGGGTACTTGCAAGGTGAAAATCCTCTTGAACAGAAGGTAAAAATCCCGACTTAAGGAAAGGGTTCCTTTCAGATGGAAACTGTCAAAATAAGAAAAAATAAGTAATAATAATAATATAAAAAAATTCTTAAAGGGAGGGTATCATACATAATTGAGGTGGGAAAATACTCGTCTCTGTCTCTTTAATAAAATCTAGATTATACCTTCAAAATATTAGGATAATCAGAATTTTATTACAAGACCAGAGACTCCTATTTTTGCAAGTTTAAAGCACATTAATCATAACATAAACCATTTAAGAAAATAAGTTAAGCGAGACATGTTGAATGGGTCTGAAATAAAATTGTTTAAAAGTAGAGTCTAAAGACCAATCTGCCGCATCCAAAATCCGCTGAAGCGGAGCAGACTTCAAAAAGTCTTTAGAAGCAGCAGAACCTCTAACTGAATGAGCTGAGAAAGAAATATCAATCCCAGCTTCTTTCATGACCCATTTAACCCATCTCGCTATAGAAGTAGAGGATACAGCAGCATGAGGGGGAATAAAAGATATTAGAAGTTGGTTATTAGAAGGTTTTCTAAAAGGTAAAGTTCTGGATTCATAAGATTTCAAACATTCAACCACACAAAGGGTAGGTTCAGAAGGAAGGTAAGGGTAAAAGATAGATGTGGAAAGGGTTTTAGTTCTTCGTGAAATGAAAAAGGTAACACCCTCTGGAGAGAAGAGTTTAGAATCCCAATCTAGGGCCTTAACATCAGAATCTCTTCTGAAAGAAATTAGGCAAAGAAGAGTGGCGAGTTTAGCTGTGAGTTGTTTAAAAGATAATGAAGCATTATGTGGCCAAGACTTAAAAAGGGAAAAAATTTAATCCACATCCCAGAAAAATTCATGTTTAGGAACAGGAGGTCGTTTTAGTCTCATGGCTTTGAGGATCCTACAAACTAAAGGATGTTTACCTACAGAAACATTGTTAATCAAATTATGTCTAGCAGAAATAGCTGAGCGATGGACATTGATAGTTCTATATGCTAAACCTAAATCAAAAAGGTGTGATAAATAATTAATAATGTCAGTTAAATCTGAAGAAAGGGGATCCAGATTCCTTTGCAAGCACCAGCTAGACCATTTAGACCAAGCGGCAAAGTAGCATCTACGAGTGCCCGGGGCCCAAGATTCCTGAATGAGGGATCTTGCTCCAGCCGAAAGGCCTCGGAGAGCCCAGGGTCCCCTGAGATTGTCCATGCTACTAGGAGAAGAGAACCTTGAAGGACTAGATCGTGATAATTGCCCTCTGGATCTGTGAGAAGATGGGGAAGACAAGGAAGAAGAATCGGGAGATCGATGGACATTTACAGAAGGGATGGATACCATGACTGTGTCGGCCAAAGGGGGGGTCACAATCATTAGACGAAGGAGATCCCTGCGGACAATTGAAATTGTCCTCGGGATCATCGAGAAGGGAGGAAATGTGTAGACCCCTTGACGCGGCCATGGATGGAGAAAAAAATCTATGGCAGCTGCTTCCGGGTCCGGGTGCCAGCTGAAATAAGGAAGAATCTGAAAATTGGTCCTGGATGCAAATAGATCCAAACAAAAGGGACCCCTGAGAGATTGGAGAGAGAGAAAAAGGCTCCTGTCCAATTTCCAATCGCTGAAGTCCGTCAAATGACGAGATCCCCAGTCCGCCACCGAATTCGATTGTCCTGGAATATATTCTGCTCTGACTGAAATGTTCTTGTCCAAACAAAGATGAATAAAATCTTTGGTGATGTTGGACAGGTCCCTGGACTTGGTGCCTCCCAAACCATTGAGATACTGCACCGCAGATATATTGTCCATACGCAGTAAAATAGAAACTGGAGAAGAAAACTTTGCAAAACTCTTGACTGCAAACGAGCCAGCCAATAATTCTAAACAATTTATGTGAAAGCGTTTTTCTTCCAGAGTCCATTTGCCACCTGTGATGGAAGGACCGCAACGAGCTCCCCAGCCTGAAAGGCTGGCATCGGATTCGATGATGAAATCTGGCGTTTTGCCAAAAATGGCTCTTCCGTTCCAGGCATCTAAATGAGAAAGCCACCAAGAAAGTTCTTCTTTTGCTTCTGGAGATATGGGAATCAAATGAGAGTAGGAAAAACCTTTTCTCAAATGAAGGATTTTCAATCTTTGAAGTTCGCGATAATGAAGAGGGGCAGGAAAAATAGCCTGAATAGAGGATGAAAGTAACCCTACTATCCTGGCTATAGTTCTGATGGGAACTGACTCTTTGGATAAGGTTTTGGAAATCTCTTTCTTTATATTCTTCACTTTGTCTAATGGGAGACTCAAAGTGGAAAGGATTGTATCTATCTTGAAACCTAAAAAGATTAAAGATTTGGTAGGAAACAGAACTGATTTCTGTTTGTTTACTATGAAACTTAGAGATTCCAAAAGTGAGATTGTGGAAAGCAGGTGATTTTGGAGACTGAATAAAAACTTTAAACTTTCTTAGAGATAAAATTTATAGTACTTATCTTTGGCTGAGCAGCAAAAGAAAGAGGAGGTTTGGCTGCTTATTGGACAGTTTATGGTCACTATTCCTTCTCTGATTGGTCACTTTTTTCTTGGAGTTATAAGTTAGCTCTATCTTTAGCTACTTATTGTGGTTATCTGTTTTCTATGCTGTTTTAATATGTTTGTTTATGTCATTCTGTTACTTTTAAAAGCTGCATTGAGTAGTAAAGAAAGAGAATGCAAAAATAGGAGTCTCTGGTCTTGTAATAAAATCCTTTTCTGCTGAAAGAAAACAGATGGTTGTTAACCTACGTATTAGATTCACATCCCCATCCACAGCACCTTTAGCTTAAAAACCACTTTATTTTGACCATTAGACACATCAAAAACAACAGCAATGTTTCGGGCTCAATTGCACTTAAAGGGACACTGAACCCAAATTTTTTCTTTTGTGATTCAGATAGAGCATGACATTTTACTCCTATTATCAAATTGTCTTCATTCTCTTATCTTTATCTTTATTTGAAATGCAAGAATGTAAATTTAGATGCCGGCACATTTTTGTAGAACAACCTGGGTTGTTCTTGTTGATTGGTGGATAAATTCATCCACCAATAAAAAAGTGCTGTCCAGAGTCCTAAACCAAAAAACTTAGATGCCTTCTTTTTCAAATAAAGATAGCAAGAGAATGAAGAAAAATTGATAATAGAAGTAAATTAGAAAGTTGCTTAAGATTGCATGCTCTATCAGAATCACGAAAGAAAAAAAAAATTGGGTTCAGTGCTCAAAGTGTCAACATCGTTTGCTCCTTTTCAAACCCTTAGAATTACCTGCCATTCATTTAAAGTTACGCATATTAGGTAGCAGCTATAAGAAAATACATGCACAGCTGTAAAAAGTAAACACAGAACAATCATTTAAGATTATTGCCATTTATATACTGTCCCCATGCATGGTAAGGAAGATTATGATGAAGACAAAAAAGATTCCAATAATTAGAATTAAAACAGAAATCTTCGGGTTATCAAGTCCAAAAATCAATGGTTAGAAACCACCTCAAATCATCAGTCTATTTGAAATGTTTGCATGAAAAAATAACTTTGCCAGGTGTCACTGAACTACAATTGTAATTGTGTGCTGTGGTCAGGTTTCAAAAAAACAAAAAACTTTTTGACATACAGTCTCCATGGTTTGTGGGGCTGTTTTTCTACTAGTGGTCCAGGGATCCTGTTAAAATTAATAGTATAATTAATGTCACTAAGTACTTGGATATTTTAATTCAAAACATGGTTGCCAAATATACAACAAAATCAACACATGTGGGTAAACCAAATAAGTATTTTCTAATGGTCACCTCAGCCTTTGGATTTGAATTAAATAGTAAATCTGTTGACTTACGTTAAAGGGACAGTACAAACCTTGAGATTAATGTTTAGCTATGTGTAATTAAACTATGTGCAATTTCTAACTCTCAGAACCTGAAATGCACCCTGCTGACCTCTCAAGGTTAACCCTGCTACACACCTGTCCCTAATTTACGTTATCAGATAACAACTGCAAAACAATGCATTCTATGCTCAGTGGCTATCCTTGTTGCCTGTGGACTAAAGTCCAGATTGTCTCCTCCAAATAAGGCAAATGGTGGGTGGAGATTGGATATTGAATAAAAGAAGACTTAGATGATATATTATTCTATAGCAATATAACAGAAATGTCTTTTAATTACAAAAGTGTTCACTGTCTCTTTAATAGGGAGGTCCAAAAGTACAATAAGAACTAAGGAGCATGAGAAAAATCCTCCTTTGTAATACTGTTAGAGCTTCAGCTCCTCTGCTTGTTTACTTTATTGTATGTTTCCTTGTGTAAATAAAGCTGAATGTAAAAAAAATAACTATGGAGGTAAAGTGTTAAAGTGATGATAAAAGCTAGTCGCCTAGATTTAGAGTTTGGCGGCCAAAGGGGTGCGTTAGCTACGCTTGCTTTTTTTCTCCCGCACCTTTTAAATACCGCTGGTATTTAGAGTTCACAGAAGGGCTGGGTTTTCAGTGCGTTAGGCTCCAAAAAGGGAGCGTAGAGCATAATTTAACGCCACTGCAACTCTAGATACCAGCGGTGCTTACGGACGCGGCCAGCTTAAAAAACGTGCTCGTGCACGATATCCCCATAGAAAACAGTGGGACAGTTTGAGCTGAAAAAAAAACTAACACCTGCAAAAAAGCAGAGTTCAGCTCTTAACGCAGCCCCATTGTTTTCTATGGGGAAACACTTCCTATGTCTGCACCTAACACCCTAACATGTACCCTGAGTCTAAACACCCCTAACCTTACACTTATTAACCCCTAATCTGCCGCCCCCGCTATCGCTGACACCTGCATATTTTTTTTAACCCCTAATCTGCCGCTCCGTATACCGCCGCTACCTACATTATACCTATGTACCCCTAATCTGCTGCCCCTAACACCGCCGAACCCTATATTATATTTATTAACCCCTAATCTGCCCCCCACAACGTCGCCGCCAGCTACTTACTATAATTAACCCCTAATCTGCCGATCGGAGCTCACCGCTACTATAATAAATGTATTAACCCCTAAAGCTAAGTCTAACCCTAACACTAACACCCCCCTAAGCTAAATATAATTTTTATCTAACGAAATAAATTAACTCTTATTAAATAAATTATTCCTATTTAAATCTAAATACTTACCTGTAAAATAAACCCTAATATAGCTACAATATAAATTATAATTATATTGTAGCTATTTTAGGATTAATATTTATTTTACAGGCAACTTTGTATTTATTTTAACCAGGTACAATAGCTATTAAATAGTTAATAACTATTTAATAGCTACCTAGTTAAAATAATTACAAAATTACCTGTAAAATAAATCCTAACCTAAGTTACAATTAAACCTAACACTACACTATCAATAAATTAATTAAATAAAATTCCTACAAATAAATATAATTAAATAAACTAACTAAAGTACAAAAAAATAAAAAAGAACTAAGTTACAAAAAATAAAAAATATTTACAAACATAAGAAAAATATTACCACAATTTTAAACTAATTACACCTACTCTAAGCCCCCTAATAAAATAACAAAGACCCCCAAAATAAAAAAAATGCCCTACCCTATTCTAAATTACAAAAGTTCAAAGCTCTTTTACCTTACCAGCCCTTAAAAGGGCCCTTTGCGGGGCATGCCCCAAAGAATTCAGCTCTTTTGCCTGTAAAAAAAATAAAAATACAATACCCCCCAACATTACAACCCACCACCCACATACCCCTAATCTAACCCAAACCCCCCTTAAATAAACCTAACACTAAGCCCCTGAAAATCTTCCTATCTTGTCTTCACCATGCCTGGTATCACCGATCGTTCCAGGCTCCAAAATCTTCATCCAAGCCCAAGCGGGGGCTGGCGATCCATAATCCAGCGGCTGAAGAGGTCCAGAAGAGGCTCCGAAGTCTTCATCCTATCCGGGAAGAAGAGGCGATCCGGACCGGCAACCATCTTGATCCAAGCGGCATCTTCTATCTTCATCCGATGACGACCGGCTCCATCTTGAAGACCTCCACCGCGGACCCATCTTCTTCTTCCGACGACTTCCCGACGAATGATCATCCAAGATGGCGTCCCTCTAATTCCGATTGGCTGATAGGATTCTATCAGCCAATCGGAATTAAGGTAGGAAAATTCTGACTGGCTGATGGAATCAGCCAATCAGAATCAAGTTCAATCCGATTGGCTGATTCAATCAGCCAATCAGATTGAGCTTGCATTCTATTGGCTGTTCCGGTGTCGGCGATGTTAGGGAGGGCAGATTAGGGGTTAATACTATTTATTATAGGGTTATTGATGCGGGAGTGAGGCGGATTAGGGGTTAATAACTTTATTATAGTAGCGGTGCGGTCCGCTCGGCAGATTAGGGGTTAATAAGTGTAGGCAGGTGGAGGCGACAGTGAGGGGGGCAGATTAGGGGTTAATAAATATAATATAGGGGTCGGCGATGTTAGGGGCAGCAGATTAGGGGTTCATAGGGATAATGTAGGTGGCAGCGGCGTGCGGTCGGCAGATTAGGGGTTAAACATTTTTAATAGAGTGGCGGCGATGTGGGGGGACCTCGGTTTAGGGGTACATAGGTAGTTTATGGGTGTTAGTGTACTTTAGAGCACAGTAGTTAAGAGCTTTATAAACCGGCGTTAGCCCAGAAAGCTCTTAACTACTGACTTTTTTCTGCGGCTGGAGTTTTGTCGTTAGAATTCTAATGCTCACTTCAGACCCGACTCTAAATACCGGCGTTAGAAAGATCCCATTGAAAAGATAGGATACGCAATTGACGTAAGGGTTCTGCGGTATGGAAAAGTCGCGGCTGCAAAGTGAGTGTTAGACCCTTTAATGACTGACTCTAAATACCAGCGGTAGCCCAAAACCAGCGTTAGGAGCCTCTAACACTGGTTTTGACGGCTACCGCCAAACTCTAAATCTAGGCCAGTGTGTTTTAAATGCTTGGATTTACTAGTGCTATAAAGAAAGGGGATTTTCAGTCATGAATTATAAAAAAAAACCTTCATGTTGAAAGTACTTTTATTTGCCTGTGAGTTTATGTCGAGCTGAGAGCCTCTGGCCGGTGGCCGCCCACGGCAAAATGCTATTTTCCCAATGAGGTGACATTGCCACCTCTAAGCCAATAGCATGCTAGCCAAACGGCATAATGCTGATCGGCTACCTTGGCTATTGGCTTAGAGGTGGAAACTTCACCTTATTGAAAAAAATAACGTTTTACCTTGTGTGGCCGGAGGACGCTCAGCTCGGCATACATTCACAGGCAAATAAAGGTACTTTCAATGTGAAGTTATTTTATACTTCATGACTGAAAGTCCCCTTTGTTTATAGCACTGGTAAATCCTAGAGTTTCTCTAGTTTAACTAGGTACAATAGTTACTAAATAGTTATTAACTATTTAATAACTACCTAGCTAAAATAAATACAAATTTACCTGTAAAATAAAACCTAACCTAAGTTACAATAACACCTAACACTACACTACAATTAAATAAATTCCCTACATTAAATACAATTAAATAAATGAAATTAAATTAGCTAAATCACAAAAAAAACCCCCACTAAATTACAGAAAATAAAAAACAAATTACAAGATCTTTAAACTAATTACACCTAATCTAATAGCCCTATCAAAATAAAAAAGCCACTCCTCAAAATAAAAAAACCCTAGCCTAAACTAAACTACCAATAGCCTTTAAAAGGGCCTTGTGCGGGGCATTGCCCCAAAGAAATCAGCTCTTTTACCTGTAAAAGAAAACACAAACAACCCCCCCAACAGTAAAACCCACCACCCACACAACCAACCCCACAAATAAAATCCTAACTAAAAAAAACTAAGCTCCCCATTGCCCTGAAAAGGGCATTTGGATGGGCATTGCCCTTAAAAGGGCATTTAGCTCTATTGCTACTCAAAGCTCTATTGCTGACTTTTTGAACTGCTACTGACTAGGACTATATATATTTAAACAGTGTTTTTACATGTTTTTGTATTTGTTCATTACAATGGAGGCATCCAATAGTACCATATATTTTTGGAAAAACAAAAAAAGGCGAGGCTGGGCAAGCAGAATTTTTTTTTAAAACTTAACGTTTATTGCCAAAAAGGAAAGTTAATAAAAATGCAATGATAGCATACAGTATGGGTCAGAATGAGCCTGAGCAGCAGCAATCTTACATGTTTCGGCTCCTGCCTTACTCATAGACTGTGCTACTCAAAGCTCACAGGCCCCTTAAATTACAAAATCATTCTGACATCATATGCAGCAATCAGTAAGTTAACCCCTACCTCACCATGAAAGAAAGAAAGTGAAGAAATCGAAATTGCATCAATAACAAGACATATATTATAGACAAATTATTATAGCCTATTAAACATCCTGTAATACTATGTAACAGTGTAAATAACTATTCATAATACATAATATTATGTTCCCCACTGTGTGGATGCAAAGTAAATAATACTGATCCTAGGTTGTTACTACAACTCTAATATATCAAAATAGATATACATGGGTAAACAAATGAGGCTAAAAATAAATAGTCTATTAAATTCACACTTACTTAAGCAAATACTGACTATCTTAGGGGAAACAAAACATAGGCTATAGTTATAGCCCTAATATAATCAAAACCTACTACCTTATATAGCAATACCCCTAAAGTCAAAATAAACTATATTATATGCTTATGTAAAGCCTAAATATATGTTTGTCAAGTATAAGAGCTATTTCAAAATACTGAACAAATATTCAACGGATATCTCAACGCCAACAATTAATTAAATCATTATGAATGTTAAGTCCCTGTGGCATACGGGTCTTGAGTTTGAAGATCCAAAATGCTTCGCGTGTGCGAAGCATCATGTCCTTATCACCCCCTCTTTTTGGGGTTCTTACCCACTCAATAACCTGCCATTTATGTGAATCGACATTACCATTATGACAAAATTTGTAATGCCTAGCTACTTGTGAGTCTGGTTCCTCTGATTTTACATCATTAATGTGTTCTTTAATCCTTTCTCTCACTTCCCTGGTCGTTAGACCCACATATTGTTTCTCACAAGGTTGGCATGTCACCAAATACACAACATAGGTGCTTCGACAGTTAGTACATGCATCCATCATGAAAACTTTCTGTGTATTAACAGACTGAAAAGTTTTTCCAGATAATGTAAATGAACATGCCTTACATCTGGTAGCACCACATTTATAATGCCCTTTGCATTCAAGCCAACTCTGACTTCTATCAATGGATGTTTTAACCTCACTCGGGGCCAGCATGTTGCCTATGGTCACATTCTTCCTAGATACACATTTACATCCTGTCTTGACTGTCTCATAGAGATCCTCATCACCTTTTAAAATCGGCAAACAATCATTTATAATTTTTGCAATCTGTTCAAATTGATTGCTATAATTCGTCACAAAAACAGGATGTTTTTGTATTCCTTGTTTTTTCTTTCTACTCTTACCAGTGTATAGCATAGATTGCCTATCCATATTAGCCACCATATTGTAAGCTTTGGTTATCAAATAATATGGAAAGCCTCTCTTTGAGAATCTATCTATAAATTCTACAGCTGATTTTTGATACTCATCTAATGTGGAACAATTTCGTCTTAGGCGAATAAATTCACCCTTCAAAATACCGAATCTTGTGTGTCTAGGATGCATGCTTTTTGCATGCATAATGCTGTTTCCTGATATAGATTTGCGATGTAGTTTGGTTATTACTTTATTGTCTGTGTTTTGTAAAATTAAATCTAAAAATTCAATACTGTGCTTCTCATAAGTACTAGTAAATTTCAAACCCACATCATTCGCATTTATATCATCTACAAAATTCTGACCTTCCTGTTCTGTCCCTTCCCAAATAATGAGAAGATCGTCTATGTATCTCTTATACATCACAATCCTTCCCCCATGACGGCAATTCTCTCCATACACATGGGATAGTTCCCACCATCCCATGTATAAATTGGCAAACGCCGGGGCAAAAGTTGCCCCCATAGCTGTTCCTCTCTTTTGGAGATAAAAATTGCCGTCAAAGGAGAAGTAATTGTGTGTAAGTAAGAAATACAAGACTCTGAGGATAAAGCTTTTATGTGTGTCAACATATCCAGTATAATTATCCAGAAAAAAAGAAATAGCCATCATACCTTTGTCTAAGGGAATACTGGAATAGAGACTTGTAACGTCGATCGTCATCCAGGAATAACCTGGATTGCAATCAATTTTTTCAAGCATGACTAAAAGATGTTTAGTATCTTGTAAGAAGGAGGGCAACATTCTCACTAGGGGCTGAAGTATATTTTCCATCCACCTCCCCACAGGTTCCAATAGTGACCCAATACCAGACACAATTGGGCGCCCCTGTACATTTTCAAGGGATTTATGTGTCTTGGGGAGGTGGTGGAAAATTGGAATCCTAGGATACTTAACACTAAGATATGCCCTAGTGTCCTCATCAATGATGCCCAAATCACAACCATCATCAAGTATTTGTTCTAGGCTCTGTTTGAAAGATAAAGTAGGATCAAAGCTCAATTTGGTGTACACATCAGGGTCATCTAATTGTCTAACAGCTTCCTGAACATAATCTAATTTGTTAAGGATGACAATGTTTCCACCCTTATCGCTTTTGCGAATGACTATGTCCTGTTTAGATTTTAACCTCTGAATGGCTTCTTGCTCCAACCTAGTGAGATTATAATGTTTATTCTCTCTACTGGAAAGTGAGTCTTGTAGTTTAACAAGTTCTGACTCAACCCTTCTATGAAAAGATTCTAAATAGATACCTCTTTTCCTAGTGGGATAAAATTCAGATTTAGGTTTGAATTTAATATTAACCTGTTCCTCTTTACAAGACTCCATTTCCAAGCTCAAGAGTGACAAATAATCAGTAGCTTCATTGAAATAAACATCCACTCTATCAGTTTGTAAATCTAGTTGCTCCTGATCCACAGTTTCCAAACTTCTATCATCTTGTTTGAAACATTTTTTCAAAGTAAGATTTCTTATAAACTTATTTAAATCCAAGATTGTATCAAAAAGGTTGAAATCTGTGGATGGAACAAACCCAAGACCATATTTTAATACTCTTTCTTCATCTGCATCAAGCCTGGTATCAGAAAGGTTCAAAATAGTTAAATCTTGTATTTGTTTTTCTGTTGTATCTGTGGTCTCAGCGCATATCTGTTTGCTCCTGCGTCTGCCCCCCCTCTTGTGTGGCCGCCTCCTCCTCTTGGATTTTGCTGGCCCCCTTGAAAAACCTGCATCTCTTTTGAGGCTTTATTTCTATTTGAAATATGGGAGGGAGCTAACTGATATTTATTTACATTGGCTTTTGCTGTTATAGCCGTAGGGAGATCCGTAGATCTCAATATGCCACCTACCGCTCCCATTATATGCTGATTACTCTGGGCAAGACCAAATGTGTTGTTACTATCATTAGACACACTAGCAGCAGTATATGTCCTGGTCTCATGTGTAGCTGTATTAGAACCCTCATATATAGCCATATTTGAGCTCTGTGTCTCAGGGGGTATGGTAGAATAAACATTGGTGTTAATGTCTCTCTCTTCTCCCGATTCACCCTCTGTGTCTGAAAAAGTCACTCTCCTTCTATTCCTTCTATTCCTTGATCTTGATCTGGATGATCTCCTGTTAGGTTTAATCTGCTTCCAGTTATACACAATGTTTAATTTGTAATCCAGTGAGTCTCTTTCAAACTTTCCCTGTTTGTTAATATACACTTCCATTTTAATTGTTGAAATAGATTTATCCAGAATAGCATCTAGCTGTACATAGTCCTTATGTCCTATAAATTTATTCAGTTCCTTCTGTAATTCTACAATTTCATCTTTCAATTGTGCATGCTGTTTTTCCTTGTACATGATAATGATGCGCATTAATTTTAGGGAGCAGTCAGACAAAATACCATTCCAAGTATCCATGAAATCATTATCAGCAATATTAACTTGGAAGGTGGGATGTTTTTTTAGCCTCAGACCTCTTGGTATCATATTAAGAGATATGTATTTCTCTAAGAGCTTAATATCCCACCATAATCTGTATTCCTTTATTAATTTATTCTCCATTATCTGAAAGATATCTCCCACATTCTGCATTCGTAAGTTAGTTGAGAATAAGTCCTCAATTGAGGGTCTGTGTGCATCATAATCCTGTACTGCACGTAGTGAAAAATAACTAGCTGGTTGCTGCATATTATCCATACTGCAAAAAACCTTCTCATATATTATGGCAAAGATATGACATACAAAGAATCCCACATCAATGTTAAGAAAGAACGTTAAGTCAATCTGCTATGTATACAACTACTTCAATATAGACACACTTAAGCCACAGTGCTGCTGTAAACGCTAAGGGTATGCAATCAGTTCACTTAACCAAACAGAGAAAAAGCCCATAGCAGCGCTCAAACAGCAGATCGTAACTAGTTGTTGTTCTTAGTTCACAAGTTACACATGTGGACAGTACCTTAATGTTCGAAAATGGCTCTTCAGCTCGTTTAGCCCGTACTCCAGTCCCGGTGCTCTCCGGCGTATGGAGTTTCAAGCAGATTTCCGGTTACGGTCTGTCTCCTCCCACATGGATCCTCATTCGGATACGTCACAGTAAGGCACTGTGGCTGTGTCAAAGTAGTGCATCGCTATAGCGTAGCCCGCAAACCGCCAGCAGACCCGCTAGTCTGCAATTTGGCATCAATGGAAAAACAAAAAAAGGCGAGGCTGGGCAAGCAGAAATTTTTTTTAAAACTTAACGACCAGGGAAGTGAGAGAAAGGATTAAAGGATTAAAGAACACATTAATGATGTAAAATCAGAGGAATCAGACTCACAAGTAGCTAGGCATTACAAATTTTGTCATAATGGTAATGTCGATTCACTTAAATGGCAGGTTATTGAGTGGGTAAGAACCCCAAAAAGAGGGGGTGATAAGGACATGATGCTTCGCACACGCGAAGCATTTTGGATCTTCAAACTCAAGACCCGTATGCCACAGGGACTTAACATTCATAATGATTTAATTAATTGTTGGCGTTGAGATATCCGTTGAATATTTGTTCAGTATTTTGAAATAGCTCTTATACTTGACAAACATATATTTAGGCTTTACATAAGCATATAATATAGTTTATTTTGAATTTAGGGGTATTGCTATATAAGGTAGTAGGTTTTGATTATATTAGGGCTATAACTATAGCCTATGTTTTGTTTCCCCTAAGATAGTCAGTATTTGTTTAAGTAAGTGTGAATTTAATAGACTATTTATTTTTAGCCTCATTTGTTTACCCATGTATATCTATTTTGATATATTAGAGTTGTAGTAACAACCTAGTAACAACCTAGGATCAGTATTATTTACACACAGTGGGGAACATAATATTATGTATTATGAATAGTTATTTACACTGTTACATAGTATTACAGGATGTTTAATAGGCTATAATAATTTGTCTATAATATATGTCTTGTTATTGATGCAATTTCGATTTCTTCACTTTCTTTCTTTCATGGTGAGGTAGGGGTTAACTTACTGATTGCTGCATATGATGTCAGAGTGATTTTGTAATTTAAGGGGCCTGTGAGCTTTGAGTAGCACAGTCTATGAGTAAGGCAGGAGCCGAAACATGTAAGATTGCTGCTGCTCAGGCTCATTCTGACCCATACTGTATGCTATCATTGCATTTTTATTAACTTTCCTTTTTGGCAATAAACGTTAAGTTTTAAAAAAAATTTCTGCTTGCCCAGCCTCGCCTTTTTTTGTTTTTCCATTGATGCCAAATTGCAGACTAGCGGGTCTGCTGGCGGTTTGCGGGCTACGCTATAGCGATGCACTACTTTGACACAGCCACAGTGCCTTACTGTGACGTATCCGAATGAGGATCCATGTGGGAGGAGACAGACCGTAACCGGAAATCTGCTTGAAACTCCATACGCCGGAGAGCACCGGGACTGGAGTACGGGCTAAACGAGCTGAAGAGCCATTTTCGAACATTAAGGTACTGTCCACATGTGTAACTTGTGAACTAAGAACAACAACTAGTTACGATCTGCTGTTTGAGCGCTGCTATGGGCTTTTTCTCTGTTTGGTTAAGTGAACCATATATTTTTCCCTTATGTCTGCAGAAATCAGGGCAAATACAAGTTTGGATTGTAATCAAATATTTTCTGATGACAAAGGGGTTTTGTCTTTAAGCTCACTGTTTGATCTAATGGAACAGCTACTTTTCAAAGAAAATAAAGCCCAATGGGACATATGGACCTTTGAAAATTATATTAAGGCTAAAATGATTCCAAGAGGTCTCAGAATCAATAAATTTCCAACTTTTGAAATAGATCCTAAAGAACAGGACTTTATGAACTCTTGGAATGATGTGTTGTCTGAGTGCTCCTTTCATTTAATGCGTCTTCTAATACATTATAGGACACAGGATTTGCAGAAAATTAAAGCAGAAATAAATTGTGTTCAAATAGAGCTAAATAAACATTGCTCAGATGTAGACTTTGCTAAGTTTGATAGAATTCTCCAAGATTCTGTGGCCTTAAGCAAACAGCATATCATGGAGAACAAGCACCATAGAGATAAAACTGACTATCAATGTAATTCTGTTTACATATGGAACAGGAAACAGTGTAACGATTATAGGCGCAGTGTGTCCAGTAATGTTGGTTTTAATAATAAGCAGTCTAACAAGAATAATAAGAATAACAAAAATAAAAGAAGGGGCCACCACAGGCGTAGAAATCAGCAGAATAAATCAGTTACATTCTCAGATAGCGATACTGAGTGGTCTTCAGGTGGCAGATCATCAGATTCTGATGAAGCCAGCGCCGCTATTGAAGTGGTGCAGACTTGTCCTCAAACAGTACAATCAACAGGGATACTTAAGCAACCCTATAGTAACACCAATCTGGGAAATAGACCAAGGGAAACATCTACTTACAATGAAGGTAACATTGTCTCTAAGTATGTCCCAAGTCTTGTGGGTCAAAGGAATGTACCCAGTGACCAGACATTGCAGGAACAGGTTTTTCCCTTGGTTCAGGGCCCACCAGAAGGGGGAGGGAACAATACTTCTCAGCAAGCACAGGAGAGATACCAATTGAGGGGGAACCGTACGAACACGAAGTACAAATAAATAATGTCATCAATATTTCCACCTTTTCCCTGACTAAAGCCCAGACTGAAGTTTTGGGCTTTGGACTGGGTTTTGCACCAGCCACGAATTTTAACCTATTCCAGACGATGATAGATCTTAACAAACTAGTGAGAAATATCACCTTAAAGAAATATTTTTCAAATAAGGGTGAGCAGGAGAACACTATATTTACCAAGGGGTCAACGGGACGTACAGAATTTCATTCGTTTGAGGAGAACTGTGATCTACTTAGCCTACAGGCATTAGAATCTGCCAGTTCCTCCACCACGGGTACTATTAATAGTGGTACCAGATTTCGTGAAAAATCTAAGTTCTATCCCATACATCACAGGGGAACTATCATAGAAACTTTCTATGACAGAGTGGAGAAGGATTTACTTACCCTTCACAATAACGTGGGACCTATAAGACATAATGTCACTAAATCACAGAATGATGCTTTGAAAGCTTTACAACAAAACAATTCTATTGTAATACGCCCCGCAGATAAGGGCGGTACGGTGGTAGTGATGAATCGTATAGATTATGTCTCAGAGGCCCTACGCCAGCTAAGGAACACACATGATTATGAGGAGTTATTTTATAATCCCACTAACAAATTTAAGAGGGAAGTCAGGGACATTTTGGATGATGGTTTGGAACATGGGCATATTGATACCAATACAGCTCAGTATCTGGAAGTTTCTTTCCCCAAGATGTCCATGTTCTACCACCTTCCAAAGGTCCATAAATCGCTACTTAACATCAAGGGACGCTCCATAGTTAGTGGGGTTGATTCCTTATTGGAACGCCTATCCCAATGGCGTGATGCCCTGTTGCAGCCCATAGTGATGAATCTGCTTTCCTACACCAGGGACTCTAAACACATCCTCAATCTCCTTGGTAGTGTGGAATGGGATACAGCGTATTGTTGGTTAACCATTGATGCTGTCTCTTTATATTCGTCCATCCCGCACTCCAAGGGGATTGAAGCAGTCAGATTTAATTTGACACATTCAACTGAATATACTCTTGATTTTCAGGCCTACATCCTCCGGGTCCTTGAATTTCTTCTAACACACAATTTTTTCTGTACCTGCTACCTCCAGAGGTGCGGCACAGCTATGGGGGCTAAATTTGCCCCCTCCTACGCCAATCTCTATCTTGGCTGGTGGGAGCTGTGCCGCATCTTTGGAGATAGCAATCCCTTCAGGAGATACATATGCTTTTTCAAGCGGTTCATTGATGATCTGTTGATCATATGGACAGGACCTGTGGAACTTATCAAGGAATTTGTTGATTATCTCAATGATAATGATTGTGATCTAAAGTTTACATTTGAATATGATCCTCTTGTCATCACGTTCCTTGATTTGAGCCTTGATGGGGGTGCGAGTGGCCGTATACATACTAAAGTTTATCGGAAGCCCATTTCGGGCTATTCATTACTGCATGCTGACAGTTGCCACCCTAAAAGTATATCATATGCTGTGGCTAAGGGTCAATTCTCTCGACTCAAGAGGAATTGCAGTAGGGAGGCTGACTATCAGAAAAAGGCAGAGGTCCTAGCTCAAAGGCTCAAAGAACGCAAATACAGCAGTAGCCACATTAAGGAAGCCAGAAAAAAGGTTCAAATTATTCCAAGGGCTACACTTTTGGAGGACAAAGATTCCCATGAGGTACAGTCCCATTTTCAGGGTGTTAACTTTGTGACCACATACAGTGACCAATATTCTAGTATTTGCAGTATCATCAAAAAACATTTCCCATTGCTAGAGGCTGATGATCAGCTTAAGGATGCTGTAAAGAAGGGGATCAGATGTAGCTATAGTCGTACCCTAGGCAGCATCTTGTCTCCCACCCAACTCAAACACAGACCCCCTTCACACACACACACACTCCCACAAATACACACACAGACCCCCCCCCCACACACACACACACATACCCACACATACACAGACCCACACACAGACTCAAATATTCACACACAGACCCACACAAACACACACAGACCCACTACACACCCACACAAGTTATGGCATGGCAATTAAAACAAAGCAAGCTATACAGCCCCTCTCTTAGATAGAGACACAAAATAAAACTCACTATAAGGCAACTGTAATTGGCACATACCTTGCTCAACCCCATTGCTTTTCCTCCTCTGCTGCTGCTCCTGATCGTCTCTGCTGCTGCCTGCTTAGACTCATTGAGAGTTACACTACACTCCCCCAGTGAAGTCCTGGATCCCCACGTCACTGCCAAACACAAGGTCTGGGCAAAAGAATCCCTCTCACTCGCTTGCTTTGCTCCTCTGCTGCCACACCCACACACAGCTATGGCGTCAATTTTGGAGTGCTGCACACTCAGGGGCTTATATAGAGGCGTGGGCCTGGAGCTGCAGCTCCTCGTGCCCCCGGCATTACGTTAATCAGCCCACAGCTGTCAGTTATGGGGAGTAAATGGAGGGCCGCATTGTAACCGGTTCGTGGGCCGGAAATGGCCCGCAGGCTGGTACTTTGAAACCCCTGCTCTAGAGGTTCTTAAAAAATTGCCAGGCCCATTTTATAATATTATTCTGAATTTTAATTATCTCTATCTAGCCTTTTAATATGACTCTCTATAACATATCACATGCTGGGAATTTATCTTGTAATACCAGTTCTGCAAAGCTATTAGAGCTCAAAAATGGACGTAAAATACTCTTTTGGATATGAAGTGGATATGATTTAAGTATAGGAAGCCATCCTACTAAGAAGTTTTAATTTTTTTCTCGGTTGCTAGTTGAGTGTAACAAGATTAAAAAAGTATTTGGGATTGCACTTCTTTAATAAAAAGTGAAAAGCTAAGAGGCCGCACTAGACTTCTAGTCCTTGACTATAAAATGTATAACTAGCAGGATTATTGTGTTCAAGATGTTTAACCGTAGGCAAGAATTAAAGTTCTGGGTATTAAAAAGAAAGAAAATATTCTCCGAGGCAAAAGAGACAGTTACATTACAGTGATGATTAAGCCAAAAAGCAATTTATTACCAAAATCGAAAAATCTTTGGACAAGACCAAAACATGAATTACATCCGCTCTAGGCTTGCACACCGTGGACAACTGAAATATTAAGGAGAATAAATTCTAGACATTTTAGAGGGAGTAATATAATAATTATTAATAAGTTTCAGATGTGATTCATTTTGAATTGTTCTTTCTAAGGGCCTAATATTTGAAACCTTGCAGGCACGGAGAAAAATCACGCAAAATTTTTAGGATTTTTTTTAGACCTTGTAGTGTAATGTAGGAGTCTCTGTTTCACATAGAGAACACTACATAGCAACATAGACACGTGTCAAGTTAAAATTTGTGTTTTCTAAATTTTTAAGGGCCTCACTGTACCAATGAGACTTCTTAGAATACCTTGTCTAAATCGCGAGCTTTTGAATATCAGGCACTCAGTATTGTATAGAGACAGAGATAAGAAAGGGAAGCATTTAAGTAATAAGATAAGGATGTCTGATCTCTCTGCAAGCTTAGCCCATTTTGATGGGTTGTGGTTTTCAAGAGCAATTCCAGCTATTTAATTTACAAAAAGAAACATAAATGAGTAACTTATAAATTATATACTCTGCAGCTAGTATAACAAGTCATTGGGAACACATTAAGGGAACACAATTTTACAGTACACTTTCAAAAGCATTGAACAGGTATAGATAATAAAAAGATGTCCAGAAAACTGCAACTTCTAGGGAATATAGGAATATAGTAATATAGTAGGTACAGGTACACACACACACATATATATATATATATATATATATATATATATATATATATATATATATATATATAGATAGATATTTATACAGCCACCAATCAGCAGCTCCAGAGCCTACCTAGGTTTCCATTTCAACAAAGGATATCAAGAGAACAAAACAAATTAGATAATAGAAGTAAATTGGAAAGTTGGAAAGTTGTTTAAAATCACAAGATCTGAATCATGAAAGAAATAAATTGGGTTTTATGTCCTTTTTAATATTAATATAGTAATATTAATACAGCAGGAAAATCATATCTGGCATAGTCATTATCAAAATCATGTAATATAGAATATAGGAAAAGTTTGTAGTGTATCTATCACCTGTAAGTGGAGTAAGATTAAACTGAAGGGTATGCTATAACTCTGTGTGACAGACTATGTGGCCCAGAGCATACTTGCCGTAGGAGATATCATTAAAATGATGCATTATCAAGGATAATTGCATTAAATAATGATGTTGGCTGTTTATTCTTTTTATTATAGTCCCATTAAAGGGACATAACAGTGTGATAATAAAATAATCTAATGTGGTACAACTTTTTATATTTTCAAAAAGGCCTAAATGTTCTTAATGTTTATCCTTTAAAAACGTTTTAAATGTTTAGCTCAAGTACAGTACACTCAGAAGACAACTGGCAGTGGTATATGTATTTAGTAGCTAATCAGCAGCGTGTACTGCTCATCTGCAGCAAAGCATTGTGGCTCATAAGTTAAAGGGACAGTCAAGTCAAAATTAAACTTTCATTATTCAGATAGGGCATGCCATTTTAAACAACTTTCCTATTCACTTTTAGCATCAAAATAGCTTTGTTCTCTTTGTATTCTTTGTTTAAAGCTAAAACTAGATAGACTCATATGCTTATTTCTAACACCTTGAAGGCCGGCCCTTATTTCGATGCATTTGGCAGTTTTTCACAGATAGAGGGTGTAAGTTCATGTGTGTCATACAGATAACATTGTGACCACACCTGTGAATTTAGTGAGAGGGCACTGACTGGCTAAATGTAAGTGTCAAAAGAACTGAAATAAGGGGCAGTCTGCAGAGGCTTAGATACAAGGTAATCACAGAGGTAAAAAGTGTATTAATATAACCGTGTTGGTTATGCAAACCTAGGGAATGGGTAATAAAGGGATTATCTATATTTTTAAACAATAACAGTTCAGGAGTAGACTGTCCCTTTAACTTTGTAGAGGTTAAACACATTGAATGCACTATTATATCCTTTTAAAGGGGCATGAAAGTTCAACTTTAGCGATTCAGTGTATACAATTTTAAGAGACTTTTCAATTTACTTCTTATATAATAAATTACTTAATTCTCTTGGTATCCTTTGTTGAATAGAATACCTAGGTAGGCTAAGAAACAAATGTACTACTGGGAGCTAGTTGGTGATTCGTGGCTACACACATTATATACCTTTCATTGGCACACCAGATGTGTTCAGTTAGGTCCCAATAGTGCATTGCTGCTATAAAGCTGATAACATGCTCTAACACAAGCATTTATTTTTTTTTTGCACTTTTACTGATTAAGTTCTATGATAAAAAAAAATTCTGCAATAATAAATTCTCATAGAAATAATGTGTTTTACAGGGGTTTCTGTAACTTAGTGTTCATGTTTAACGAGCTCCCTTTTGGCAGTGAATAGGTTACTATAAGCATGCTAAACTAACAGCTGGTCCCCAAGCATCAGCAGCAAAATGTGACTGCAATAAACCTTATCCCACCTTCTCTGGTAGAGTCCATTGTTACCACTATGGGAGGGGAGGACATTGATGTGTTAGCTTAATGATATATTCTGAAATGCTGGTAAATAAATGCAAATGACTGTGAACAATATGTGTTTTCATAACAAAGTCATACTGAATCACTGGCAAGTACAAGATTCTTACTTCCCTGGAAATATCTACTATTTAAAAATAAACCACCCTACTTTACAACCAATCTTTCAGGAGACCAAAATGCTATTGCTGTCTGAGAATGTCAAAACAACATACAAGCAGGACTGGAGGGTAAGGACAGTGGGTTACCTGTTTATAATCAAATAAACTGTGAAAGTGTGAATATTTAGAAGTTTAACTTTGATAAGCTGTGTGTCCTAAATGTATTTTATAAAAGCACAGCAGAAAAGTGTATGACTGTGTGTAGTCATAAACATACATCTCTCTCTGTGTGTATGTATATATATATATATATATATATATATATATACACACATATACACATATACATATCTATCTA
The DNA here is from genome assembly GCF_027579735.1 of Bombina bombina. Taxonomy (NCBI): domain Eukaryota; kingdom Metazoa; phylum Chordata; class Amphibia; order Anura; family Bombinatoridae; genus Bombina; species Bombina bombina. The sequence goes on from NC_069504.1 coordinate 521,271,234, forward strand.
TCTATCTATCTATCTATCTATCTATCTATCTATCTATCTATCTATCTATATATATATATATATATATATATATATATATATATATATATGACATAGACAAAGTGTAGAGGTGGAACAACATAGTTTTAATTTACCATGTCAGCCAAGACATTTTACCTTGTAGGATACTCTGTAAATATATATTGATAAATCAAATGTTATTAAAGGGATAGGAAAGTCAAAATTAAACTTACATGATTCAGATCATGTAATTTTAAGTTACTTTTAAATTCAGTTCTATTTTCAAATGTACTTTGTTTTCTTGGTATTTGTTGTTGAAAAAGAATATGTATATATCTTATGCTACTGGTAGCTAGCTGGTGAATGGTGCCTACACACATTTGTCTCTTGTGATTGGCTCACTAGATGTGTTCAGCTAGCTGACAGTAGTGCATTGATGCTTTTTCAGCAAATGATAACAAGAAAATTAGGCAAATTTGGTAACATAAGAGCTGACTGCAACGGTGCGACTCTGGACAGAGCCCTCTACCCATTTGATCCCTATAATTGCTACCTTGTATACTGCCTATGTTTATAGCGCTGCGGAATCTGTTGGCACTCTACAAATAACTGATAATAATAATAAATAATAGTAACAGAAACAAAAAGTGCTGTTTCTTATTATTACTATTGTTATGGTTTGATACATTTATCTCTGGTCTGTTTATAATTAAGAGATATTTTTGTGTAAATATATTAACCGTGCATAGATTAAGATAATTAAAATGTATTTGTCTTTTTTTTCAGTGAAATTATGGCTAATGCAGAAAGTGGTGCTACTCTAAGAAATGAAGGTGCCACCAATCTGTTGCCTGGTCATATTCAGAAGAATGTAGTGGGGGTCACAGGAGCTCCCTGCACATCTCCTTCACTGGTGAAGGGTCTGGAGCGGGAGCCTGGGTATAACTGGCAGGCTACCAAGAGCTCCCTGAAAGAGAGGTTTGCCTTTCTCTTCAACAATGAACTGCTTAGTGATGTGAAGTTTGTTGTTGGGAAGGGCAGACAGGCTCAGAAGATCCCAGCCCATAAATTTGTGTTAGCAACTGGGAGTGCTGTGTTTGATGCCATGTTTAATGGGGGAATGGCCACCAGTTCTGTGGAGATTGACCTGCCAGATGTGGAGCCTTCAGCTTTTCTTGCCCTCCTCAGGTACTCAGTAGCTTGTGCAATAAAGAGATTAGAGTTCTTGTATTTTGCTTTAGGTTTGGGGACCAACTTACTAAAGTTTTCTGTACCAAGAGATAATTAATCTACCATCACTTCCTCCCATTTGCTTTTGGAGAGTTTTATGTTTCCTGTTTTATTTAGAGACTTCATTTAAGATTTTATTACTATTTGAGTTCTTATTCCTACACTCAAAATGGAAGTTAGAGAACAACGACGAGTTGCCAATTGTGACACTAATGAGTTGCTTTAGATTAATTAATGCCAATCATATCATAGGGACTAGAATGTCTCTTCAGTGACTGTCATGTATGACCTTGGATCAGTCATGGTCTTTGCATAAGACAACCTTTTTTTATAGAAGCATAAAGAGTAGGCAATGTTACCATGAACATTTGTAAATACTGGACATTGCTACATGTAGCTTATAAATTAACCCTCTGGCTTTAATAGATGTCAACCATATATTTATAAGTAATTATGTGTTTCATGTATAGAAATATGGTGCTGCCCTTTCTGGCAGCTATAGGGTTAAATCAAGATAACCAATGCATTATTTCTGGCTATGCCGCTGTTCATATACCTGGTCACTCAGTGATCAACTCATTGAAAATAGAATATCCACGAGGCAGACTCAAGTAATCCCAATCCTATTAGTATGATGACTCACATGCAGTGTTAACTATCCTTCCTGTGCGACTGAGAAGCCTGTTTGTCTCCAAAGGAAATTTGATAGATCAGGGGTGTCAATCTCTAGTCTGTGAGGGCAGCAGATAGGTCAGAGCTGGATAGTTTATGTGTGAGGAATAAGTAGAATGTACTTGACTGACTAATTGTGCCAAAGCAAAGAGATTCTAAAACCAGGGCTTACGTTTGAGGATTGCAGGTCTATGTATACTATTGCAGTACAAATTAAAACTGGCCAGTTATGGTCAATAGTTCAAAAGTCTTATGTGGTGTTGATCATACAGTAACAAAAGTAGAAATTAAATCCAAAATACAGAATTTCCATCTCAAACATTGAAAACTCAGCTCTCCATTTTTGCAACAAATAGCATGTTTTATTCACATGAATTTGTTTAAATGGAGAGCTGTGTTTTCATTGTTTGATATTTATAAGAAGAAACCTACAGCAATAATATTCAAAGTGAGTGCTTAATCCATATGGAAAATCAGTAGACTTTTCTACAAGATTGTGATCGACCCCAATATTCTTGTTAAATCAAGAGGTTCTGGATCATTTGTACATATAAGTATATAAACACACATATATTTATACACCCAAACACACACACGCACACACCTATATATATATATATATATATATATATATATATATATATATATATATATACACACATATAAACATTTATATATATATATATATATATATATATATACAGACACACACATATTTATACACACACACACACACATACTTATACACACTCATATTTCATGACCATACAAAAAAAATTGTTCAAATATATAAATGTAATGCAAAATAATTTCATCAACATAATTATTTGCAAGCTACATATTGTTTTGTAATATCTGTAAGCTCAGATGTGCTTTTGAGTAATACTACATTATCATTGTTATCCTCCTTAGGTTTCTTTATTCAGATGAAGTACAGATTGGACCAGAAACAGTGATGACCACCCTGTACACTGCTAAGAAATATGCAGTGCCTGCCCTAGAAGCTCACTGCGTTGACTTTCTTACCAAAAATCTGAGAGCAGATAATGCCTTCATGCTTCTCACTCAGGTAAATCCTTGTGACGCATCAAACCTTTTCAATGTCACAATAGAGGGGTGTGGACATGTAGGGCTTAATAGCACACAGTTCTGGTTCCCTTAACCTTGTAACTCTACAAAAGGACGTTAAAAGGGACACCACATTAACCCTCAAATCCTGTCCACACTGCTCTAATTAACAATTTCTGCCACCACCAAAACTTCTAAATTAAAGGGGCGTTTTGGGACCCCCAAAACTCACACAATTTAACAATTAGGTAACGTGCCTTTAACCTTGTCTCAACAGGAGTGTGAATTCAGATATTAGAGCCCAAAGACAAAAGGGGATTTTCTATGTGTTTAATACCAAAAATATAAATACAGGTTACAGAGTGTGAAATTATAAAGACATTCAAAATAACATACAGTTACAAAGTTACAATTATTTAAAAAGAAAATGGGACATAAAAATAATAGAAACACAATATCCACCTTATTACCAAGTTCCTTTAGATTTGTAGAGAACTGCTGTTAATGATGTTAGTGGCTTGGGTCCCAGGGCAATTCTACCCCAGCCTTTCTGTTACATCAAGTTTAAAACTCAAAGTTTCTTTGTCTTGTCAAAGTCACCGCTATTGTTATAATTTATGACGAGTTCAGCCAATGCAGCTAGTCTTAGCTCCCAGTATCAGTCTCCAAGGGAGGGGGAGGTCTTGAAACTTCTTACATTCCTATACACAGTTACACAAAGAACACTCCACCTCAGACCTGGGACAGGCTAAGGAGGGGGGTCTCAGCTTACAGCTTTTCTGAAAACAGATTTCACACAAAGAAAAAGCAATTCACATTAACCCTTTACAGGCTGAGACCACAATACCACCACTGCGGGTTAGCCAATCCAGGTATCAACTACTCCACATGATTGTATCATGACAATCCTCATGGATTCTGTTCTGCTGGACTATGACATCAAAATTGACGCTAATATCTCAGAACTATATGACTTTATTTTAAACTTGAGATGGTTTGAAGTCTGAACTTGCATATGCAAGCTCTAGTTTGTGCAAAATTCTCCTTGAAAATATGATATAATGTCACACACAATGTGAGTTATAGGGGGGCAGTCTTCTATTTTGCAACCCCATTGGTTTGAGGAGAAGGGTAAAAAGGTAAAAAATGTCTGCTGTCCTTTAGCGCTGGCCATGTCCCACAGCTGCCTAACCACACACCCAGACCACCTGGCTCTGCCCTCAGAACAGCTGTGACTCCTCCTGCCCCTGGGACACTTGTAACTACGCCTCCACCCACTGCCCCCAACCGTGGAACACCCGTGACTCCACTAAGAAGTGTTTCCTCCCTCCTAATAAGGTTTCTGGAACTTTAACTCATCACACATTATGAAGGCTGGAAGAATCCTGATTGATGTAATTTTTAAAAAATAAAAATAACATATTGTTAGTTTATCTTTAGAAACAATCTCTTAAGTATGTTAGCAACTAGTGTGTTCGTGCACACAACATAGAAAGAATAGTATCTGATGCTTGTGTTACAATTGTAGAATTGCTATCTATGTCTGATCTCTATCTGTCTGAGCTGTTGTTTTGTATGTTCAAACAGGTTTCCTTTGGTAATGAGTAGACCATTGCACAGACAAGTAATTTATTTCAGCCAATTTGTTTGTCACAATAAAATATAAAAACAATAATATATATATTTGTTAATGAAAAACCATTCCCCGGTATTTCTATGGAGAACATCTTTAGGGCAGCAGCTTAAACATAAATGCTAGTGGTGTCAGGATTGGCCAAGAACACAATAAAGCAGTTATTCTTATTAAATGACAAAGGAATTGATACACTGACATTGCTAGATCACTTGTGCAAATTTTTCCTTTTAATATTAAGGCATAATTAGTTTGAGACTTGATGTGAGTACTTTATAACACATGTCTCAGTATAAAACAAGAAAAAATAAAGTCTTAAAGGGACATGAAACTAACAGAAAGTCCATGGTTTTGTACTACTGAGTCCTGGGCAGTGGCCTCTCCATTTTACTTATATTTATAGGGGAACACTTTTACTTATAAGGGGGGCACTTGCCCACCGGTGCACTTGTTGTGGGTGGTGTCAGGCTGAGCTCTGGGAACCTGGGTAAAGTGGTGGTGGGCAAATTATGGCCGGCCACAGTTGGGGGGCACAAGGGGACTAGCCTTGTGCCCCAATGCCACTGGTGCCTTGACTCTACTGCTCATTGTTCATCTATTGTTTTTAATAAACAAACATTTTGAAACATTCTGTTTTAGATTGTGCAGAGAACAGGACAGAGCTTAGACAGTGCTAACTTTACATATACGTGTGAGGATAATGCACAAGTAGTAAGTTTCTCTTGTTTTCCACTGCTACCCACTAAGCTTAAGATGCAGACATTATTTCTTGTTATGTTTCCCAGTATGTAGCCAGAATTATCAAGCAGCCACCCATTAGGTACCTGCATGGGTGTAACTGCAGTTATCCCAGTTGTTTTGCGAAATTGATTTATAGTTGTGTCACGGTTTCTCTCAAAGAACCTTGGGACTACTAAATCATTCTCAAGAGTGCAAATATTCAGGCACCAGATTTTTAGGCCCCATCCCAGATCATATAGACCCTGTCCCAGATCACTTGGCACTGCCCCTAAACTACCAAGTATGCATATTTTTGACATATATAATGCACTAGGTAAACAGCAGATATGGAAAGAAATCAGACACTTTATTAAATACACAAACATATTGATTTCTTGTTCTCATAGGCTCGACTGTTTGATGAGCCGCAGCTGGCCAGTTTGTGCTTTGATACTATAGATAAGAACACTGTAGATGCCATCAGTGCCGAGGGTTTCACAGATATTGACATTGGTGAGTATCAATGTTGTCCTTTTATAACATAACTTACATATAATGAATTTACATTAAATATGTATGAAATATGAGATTTATATTCCTCACACTATAGCCTCAAAGTAAATAAATGAAAGGGATATGAAATTACATAGTATGATTGGGCTGCAAAGTGCATAACATACATTTTATTTAAATTAGAATGATTATTTGTGCACTTAGTTTATGCACAAGGACACTGATTGGTATGTAAGCTCAATGTAAAACCCATGAAGCATATTTACCAGTCTGCACTGGATTCAGCACAGAGGTTGGTGCTATTTAATAGCAGTTTACTTGTGTTGTTATGCTGGGGCAGTACAGCATGAGTTTTTTCTATGTACTGTGGAGGTGTTTGATTTTGAGAATGGAGAAATTTTGTGAATGTAGCCGTTAAGGAGCAGTAGAGTTATATGAGCCTAAAGCATCTATTCTATCTGCAATCTCAAAGAACCATTGAAATATCTTTGGGACACTGTTTCAAGATTTTAGCGAATACTGACACAGAGTTATTACAATATCCCAAGTTTTTGAGTAAATGAAGAAAAACAAGAATGAATAACCCATGGATATTGAATTATGTTTAAAAGAGATGTTTTTTTACTAAACTGGGACTTTGCAAAGAATGTTATAATCTCTCTCTGGCTGCCATTGCAACATTTCTTTGATTGTTATTATTCTGCAGTTGGTATATATGTTGGTTGATATATTTTTTAAGGGTCATTATAGTCAAAAAATGACATGCTTCTAATCTGTTTGGGATTTGCAGAGCACTGCTGGTCCCGAGCTGAAAACGCTGCTGATCCAGTCAGCAGCTCTAGTTTTACATCTGAGTGCGACTAGCGCTGCTAATTGGATCAGTGGTATTTCCCTCTCAGGACCAGTAGTGGGCTGATTCCCCTTCACTACCGGAACTTTCAGAAAAGAACTTGCCCAAAATACCGGTGACTTTTAGCATTTTTGCTATCACTTCATTTAAACAGAAATAGATTCTTTTTTTTTTTATTTACCTGTCAAAACTATATATATATTTTTTTTAGTAGACAACCCAAATTATTGATCTAGGCCCATTTTGGTATATTTCATGCCACCATTTCACCTCAAAATGCGATCATATAAAAAAATATATATCGCCATTTGCTTTTTGGTAATTAGAATGCCACTAATTGCAGCTGTGCACCACACAATGAGTTAATTACATTGCTTAAACAATGTCCATTCGGAATATAGCAGTATTAGGCTTTTGAAGTCGGAAATGTGCACTTTCAAATCTTACCAGAATGGGGGCCAAAATACTTGGAGCACAATGCAAATATTGTTTTTACTATACATAATTTTATTATCTTGGGGCCATATTACAAGTGGTGCGCTATTGAGCGCTTTGGCTTAAGCATTAACACCACAAGAAATAAAGATTACACGCGTGTCTGGTTTTACTTTCAACTTGTAATATGTGCACTAACCTACATGCGCATAATCTTTATTTCTGGTGGTGTTAACGCTCGAGCCAAAGGGCTCAATAGCTCACCACTTGTATTCTGCCCTAAAGTAATAAAATTTTGCATGGTTAAAAAAAACTCTTTACAATCTGCTCCAAGTATTTTGGCCCCCATTCTCTTAATATCCAGAAGTGCACACTGCCGACTTCACATGCTTAACACTGTTATATTCCAATGAAGATTGTTTAAGCAATGTAATTACCTCATTAACTTCAGGACTTTGGATATCATGACCAAACTTGCTTATTCTCCCCATAGACTTTAATTGAGAGCACAAAAGAATAAACCCAACACATTCCAATGTTCTTCACATACAGAAATGTTCTTTTTATTTTAAATACATATTTTTATTTATATCTATATATACCTTTATATCTATTCATATAAATAAATAAGGAGAGATATTTATTTGACATTAACATTATCAGATATATATAGAAATACATATTTAATAATAAAAAGTCATTTTTTTTCTTTGTGCAGAACATTGGAATAAATATGCGTAAATGCACTTAGGGTTTTGCGCTGTAGGTCTAACACAGTGTCGAGTTTGCGCACATTAAGAATAAATCATTATAAAGTGCGTATGTAAATATTTAATATAAAAAAAAAAAAGAGAGAAAGAAAGAGAGGGAGAAAGATATCTATTTTAAAATACAAAGAACATTTTTCCCTATATAAAGAATTTTGTAATGTGAAATGGTTTGCACTTGTAATCTAGACCATAATCTGCAAAAATCTATTTTCTCTTCCTATAACAGCAGAGTGCAGTATTGCTGTGAATAAGAATTAAACTTGCATAGAAAAAAATAGTTAAAAGGTAGGACTGGTTGTCAAAATCTCTTTTAGCATATTTGTTTGTTTGCGTTTCTAAACTTTTAACTTTTTAGATTATTCAAATACTTTGGTACATATTAAAGGGACATTCTGTAATTTTTGCTTTACTCCCACTTGGGAACTGTAACTGTAATTTTTGCTTTACTCCCACTTGGGAACTGTAACTGTAATTTTTGCTTTACTCCCACTTGGGAACTATGATTGGCCGGTTCATGTGACTGACAATTCTGATTGGCTGTGTCTTGCTTAGTAGCTAGCTCCTATTAGTGGATTGCTGCTACTAAGCTTACCTAGATATGGTTTCTAACAAAGGATACCAAGTGAATTAAGTAAATTTGAGTCAGTTGAATAGTCTCTTCAAATTGCACACTTTTCTGAATGATGACATTTTCATTTTGATTTTCATGCCTCTTTAATGAGATACTAAAGTTTATTTGCAATGAACGATTTTTTTACATTCTCTACTGTACTGATATAAGCTGGCTAAGTTCTTCATGATAACAGGGAAGTGGTGTCAGTACAACATATTCCCACTTCTGGTGTACAGACAGTTCCTCTTTAAAGGGACAGTATACACCAATTTTCATATAACTGCATGTAATAGACACTACAATAATGATGAATATGCACAGATACTGATCTAAAAATCCAGTATACAACATTTTAAAAACTTACTTAGAAGCTCCAAGTTTAGTACTGTTGATGAGATTAGCTGTAACACCCAGTGAAAGGGACTGGGAGCAGACCCCCCCCCCCCCCCCGCATATAAAAAGTCAGATTAGACAAACAGGAAACAGCAGGAGTCTGTAAACGTGTGTATACATCTGACACTTTGAGGCTTGGTTAGTAGTCAGAAAATCAGCACAATGTTATTAAAAAATAAGCAAAACTATACATTTTTACAAAAACTCTCCCAGATAAGCTATATAAATGGATCATCTACAAAACATTTATGCAAAGGAAAACCTAGTCTACAATGTCCCTTTAAGTGTCAGACGATATTGAGCTTGGGATTGAGAATGTATATTTTATTTAATAATGCTTAGTTTAGATCTGTTTCTGATTGTATTGTCATAGGTTCCTCTAGTGCTTGGCTAATTATGTTAGGTATCATGGGGACAATGTATTTTATTACAAGACACCACAGATGAAGAGTCTGAATGCAATATGTATAATATTAGACCACCTAATGTTACTGTGAATATCCATACTCTTTTGTTTGTTTTGCCAGGAAATGCTGATTTGATTGCTCTTGTAAAACTGTTTGAATCAGTTACAAGTGATTGCAGAAAAGTGTGTTTTTCCACCACTCCCTCCTTTCCGCAGTAGAAATGGATCCTGTTACATCCTAAATTCTAAGTCTTAAACAATCTACACAGTGATGACCTCATCACTTGTTGGATCCACTAACAAAATTACATTTTTAAATGCTTTTAAAACATTTAGGTCTAGATTAGAAGTCGTACGCTAAAGTTAGTACGGATTGCTATAAGCAATGTCGAGCTTTTCAGGTTAGTCTGAGTTTAGACCTTGCTTAACCCTTTGAGTGCTAAGCACTTTCCCACCTGGGTGCTAAGATTTTTTTTTTTTTTTTTTTTTTTTTTTTAACTTCACCCCCCCCAGATCCCCAAGAAAGATTAGGTGGAAAGATTAGGTGATTACCAATGGTGGGTCTTGGGGGGGGGGGGGGAGGGTTTAGCTGCTTAGATGCCGGAGATACAGGCTTCTAAGCAGCATGCCCCCTGCTCCTATACTTAACATTGTTAAGTATAAATAAAGTCACACGATGATGTCATCATGTCATTACGCGTGATGTCACCATGCAAAACGTTAATCCCCGGCGATGCCTGTCATTATATAGGCCCGATCACCGGGGTGGGAGCCCCCAAATCTCCCTGAAGGTGGGAGAGTGCTAGTGACGGCTCTGAGCCGTCATTAGCACCAGAGTGGGAAACTGCGACTGTGACGGCTCAGAGCTGTCATTAGCACTCAAGGGGTTAAAGTTTAAGTGTTAAAATTGCACCAAATACATCACAAATACATTAAAATAAAGTGTAACACTCATATACTCTATACACTTTCTGCTAAAAAAATTATTCATATAAATATTAATTAAAACATTTTGGGCTAGATTACAAGTAAAATTTAAGTAAGCTAATTTATTGTGCGTTTACCGGTTTACAGGCACACAATAAATAACCAGCAATTACAAGTGGCTGGTTATTGCTACCGCAAGCTCGTGGTAGCGATTATCACTTATAAAATTAATCAAAGATCAGATCTCGGGTTAATTTTATAAATGTCCACCAAATGCCCCCAAAATACAGTGTAGTGTATTTTATTAAAAAATAAAGATAATAGTGTCACGGATACCAGACAGCTAAGGCTACCCCCCTACTATATGGCTCACTTCCTGTTACATTAGATTTTGCCATTTCATGGCTTATGGGATCTCCCAGATGCGTGCTATGTGTTGTTTTGCTGTGTACACTTGGTCATGGAAGAGCTGATCTATGACCGGGAAAAACCCTCCTAGGCTGGCCAGGCTCCTGGAACTCCTGGTCGTCTACCTTACAACTGACACCCGCCTAACCCCTCTCAGGCTGGCCGGGCTCCTGGAACTCCCGGTCGGCCACAGAACAGCAGGATACCCGCTAACTTTACTCCTGGTCGCTCCAGCGGCCCTTTGCCCCAGAGCTCCGCTCTTTTGGGGATTGGTAGCCCCTAGGGAGGACAAGAGGTGGTGGGATTACCGGAGGGGAGCTCCTTTGGGAACCGGGGTTTTTGGACACCCCTACCCCCATAACTTCAATGGGCTGTATCTCTGGTCCCCAGTAACGGATCACCCCAAAACCATCCTGGGATTTGGTGGGACTATGGCTGCTAGGGAGGCGCTGGTCTGTCTGGAGGGGCGGGAAAATTGTGTATAAAAGGAGTGTATGTTTTACAATAAAATCAGTTCCTGTTTCACCTGAATGCTAGTATGTCTAGTTATTTGGGTGGGCTCCAGCTAAAATCACTTTCCTGGGCTACATAGCAGCCTGTTCCAGGCAGAGGAAGAACCCTCTGACAGAGCTACCTAGTCTGGGTAGCTGGAGTCTGCCACAGGGTGGGACCCTGAATTCTGGTGCTGACGGCATCAGGGGTGGCTACAGGTTGTGGTCACTTGCCAGCTACATAGCTGCAGTCAGCAGGGAGGAAGCAGGACCCATTTGGTGGAGCTACCCAGTCGGGGTAGCCGGGGTATCCTTTACAAGTAGCATCTTTATTTTTTAATAAAGTAACTGCACATAGAAGTTTTTGGGGGCTAAAGTTGTCGGCTGTAGGGTGCCTTTACATTGCAGTCTATGAGATCTGTGTGTTCCCTGTATGTATGTATATATATATATATATATATATATATATGTATGCTTATATACATATATATATTTATGTGTTTATATGTGTGTATATATATATATATATATATATATATATATAAAAGCATATACGTATATATTTACAATTTGCTGCCCATTGCTGCGCAAGTTCTCATGCCGTGTCTCATGGAAGTGCGCTCTCGTGATCGCAATGCTTCCGTGCAATGCGAACGCAGGGTCGCATTCACATTGTATCTAACTTGTAATACCAGTGCACATTTGTTACTCAGTGGAGCGCAAATATTGCTTTCCACTTGTAATACAGCCCTTTATAAGGGTTAAAAGGAATGTAGTATATGACAAGGTGTTTGACTAAAAAAGGTTATAATGTATGTAATGTATGTGTATATATTTATATATATATATATATATATATATATACAAAGAGAGAAGCGCTCTACCAGGAACGAACAGCTCAGTGGCTTGTTCTATGGCGATTTACCACCTGGAAGCAGCCTCTTTTAGACCAGTGTGCTTTTCAAAGAAGAAAACTTTCCTGAAGTATATCAGTCTGATCCCGCCAAGTAAGGTCAGTCCAGCCCCGAAATACCAGGCAATTCTCCTCTGAACAAGGAACATGACAACCCCAGACGATCGTTTCGGCCTCCTATGGGCCTCGTCAGTGAGGTGCAGCCACATTCCTCTAAGCACACTGGGCAAGGAGTCCACGTCTGGTTTCCCCCATCACCCATAGGGAGACTTCCCCAGGGTCATAATAATTTGCATACAAAGAGAGAAGCGCTCTACCAGGAACGAACAACAGCTCAGTGGCTTGTTCTATGGCGATTTACCACCTGGAAGCAGCCTCTTTTAGACCAGTGTGCTTTTCAAAGAAGAAAACTTTCCTGAAGTATATCAGTCTGATCCCGCCAAGTAAGGTCAGTCCAGCCCCGAAATACCAGGCAATTCTCCTCTGAACAAGGAACATGACAACCCCAGACGATCGTTTCGGCCTCCTATGGGCCTCGTCAGTGAGGTGCAGCCACATTCCTCTAAGCACACTGGGCAAGGAGTCCACGTCTGGTTTCCCCCATCACCCATAGGGAGACTTCCCCAGGGTCATAATAATTTGCATACAAAGAGAGAAGCGCTCTACCAGGAACGAACAACAGCTCAGTGGCTTGTTCTATGGCGATTTACCACCTGGAAGCAGCCTCTTTTAGACCAGTGTGCTTTTCAAAGAAGAAAACTTTCCTGAAGTATATCAGTCTGATCCCGCCAAGTAAGGTCAGTCCAGCCCCGAAATACCAGGCAATTCTCCTCTGAACAAGGAACATGACAACCCCAGACGATCGTTTCGGCCTCCTATGGGCCTCGTCAGTGAGGTGCAGCCACATTCCTCTAAGCACACTGGGCAAGGAGTCCACGTCTGGTTTCCCCCATCACCCATAGGGAGACTTCCCCAGGGTCATAATAATTTGCATACAAAGAGAGAAGCGCTCTACCAGGAACGAACAACAGCTCAGTGGCTTGTTCTATGGCGATTTACCACCTGGAAGCAGCCTCTTTTAGACCAGTGTGCTTTTCAAAGAAGAAAACTGTCATGTTCCTTGTTCAGAGGAGAATTGCCTGGTATTTCGGGGCTGGACTGACCTTACTTGGCAGGATCAGACTGATATACTTCAGGAAAGTTTTCTTCTGTGAAAAGCACACTGGTCTAAAAGAGGCTGCTTCCGGGTGGTAAATCGCCATAGAACAAGCCACTGAGCTGTTGTTCGTTCCTGGTAGAGCGCTTCTCTCTTTGTATGCAAATTATTATGACCCTGGGGAAGTCTCCCTATGGGTGATGGGGGAAACCAGACGTGGACTCCTTGCCCAGTGTGCTTAGAGGAATGTGGCTGCACCTCACTGACGAGGCCCATAGGAGGCCGAAACGATCGTCTGGGGTTGTCATGTTCCTTGTTCAGAGGAGAATTGCCTGGTATTTCGGGGCTGGACTGACCTTACTTGGCAGGATCAGACTGATATACTTCAGGAAAGTTTTCTTCTGAGAAAAGCACACTGGTCTAAAAGAGGCTGCTTCCGGGTGGTAAATCGCCATAGAACAAGCCACTGAGCTGTTGTTCGTTCCTGGTAGAGCGCTTCTCTCTTTGTATGCATATATATATATATATATATATATATATATATATATATATATATATATATATATATATATATATATATATATATATATATATACATATATATATATATATATATATTTACATTTCAATGTTCTTCACTTAGAAGAAAATGTTCTTAGTATTTTGAGAGAGAGAGAGAGAGAGATTGATTGATTGATTCATATAGATATATAGGTATAGCTATGTTATATGTTTAACAATCTTTTTTATATGTATATATATTTTCTATGTTAAGAACATTGGAATTTAAAATATTCATAACTACCTTCTGGTTTAGTGCTGTAGGTCTTATGTGGTGTTGGGTTAACGCACAATTGATAAGTGTTAGGTTTTCCTTTAAAGGGACACAAAAGCCAAAACTTTTCTTTTGTGATTCAGATAGAGCCTACAATTTTTAAAAAGTCTTCTTATTATCAAATTTGCTTTGTTCTCATGGTATTCTTTCTTGAAGAAATATTTAGATAGGTAGCATCTACATGTCTGGAGCACTACATAGCAGGAAATAGGGTTGCCACCTAGTTTTCTAGCAAATGTATAACATTCTTGCAAAACTATGTGCATGCTCCTAAGCTTACCTTCCTGATTTTCAACAAAGGATACAAAGGGAATGAAGAAAATTTGACAATACAAGTAAATTGGAAAGTTGTTTAAAATTGTATGCTCTATCTAAATTATGAAATTATGATTATGATAATTTGGGGTTTCATGTTTCTTTAACACACGCTTCATTGAAGTCTATGGGACACGGAGTTAGCTCAGTTGCAATATCCAAATTATTTAAAAGGGCACAGAACCCAAATTTTTTCGTTTGTGATTCAGATAGAGCATGAGATTTTAAGCAACTTTCTAATTTATTCGTATTATCAAATTTTCTTTATTCTCTTGGTATCTTTATTTGAAATGCAAGAATGTAAGTTTAGATGCCGGCCCATTTTTGGTGAACAACCTGGGTTGTCCTTGCTGATTGGTGGATAAATTCATCCACCAATAAAAAGTGCTGTCAGGAGTCCTAAACCAAGAAAAAAGCTTAGATGCCTTCTTTTTCAAATAAAGATAGCAAGAGAATGAATAAAAGTTGATAATAGGAGTAAATTAGAATGTTGTGTATAATTGCATGCTCTATCTGAATCACAAAATAAAAAATTTGGGTTCAGTGTCCCTTTAAGTTAGTGCACATCGGGTTTTGCTAACGCACTAACTTTTTACTTTCAACTTGTAATATGCATGCAAAACCTGCCTGTGAACAAAAAAACCAAAAAACCATAGCGCACCACTTGTAGTTTGGCCCTTATTGTCTATGTAGATTTTTTGCTATTCAGTGCTGAATTTCTTATATATATTTTTATGCATACTTTTATATCCCTTTAAAGGGACACTAAACACTAAGGGGCAGATTACGAGTGATGCGCTAACCAGATAGATGTAGAAATATGTATTTATGAATAAATAGAGCATATTCTTCTATGCGAAGAACATTGGAATGTGAAATATTGATATTTTCATGTCGGGTTAGCGCGCGAGTAGGGTGTTTTTATTTCACTTTTTTTGCTTCTATCCAGGAATATGATAATGTGCGATATTCCAATTTCTGGTTTTTCACGCATTAGGTTAGCAGGCAAGCAAAAACCTTTTTACTTTTAGCTTGTAATACGAGTGCTAGCCGACGCGTGCAAAACGCTTACTTCTAGCGGAGTTAGCGGTTGTAAAATACAGCTCCACTTATAATCTGGCCCTAAATTAATGCTAGATAGAATTAAGCATTCAAAGAAAAGATTAATCTAAGAATAAAACGTAGTATTTTATAAAGTTTCATTAGCTGTTTAAATATTGACACAATAAGTGTAAAGTTTTAGTGTCTATAAAGCAATGGGAGCTGCCATGTTGTAACTTAGGTTACCTACTCTGCTTTGGCCAATTAGGCACAATTATAAATAGGTCACTAAAGTGTGCAGCCAATAGCTGTGTGGAATATAACAGGGTTCCGCACTTCCATTTTTAACAGGAGCTGAAATGCTCAGAATTTCAGAAGAGAATTACAGGAAAAGGGGACAAAATAAATAAAACATTTTTTTAATATACAATTCATCATTTCATATTACCATCTCAAAGTGTTTAAAGGGACACTGTACCCACATTTTTTCTTTTGTGATTCAGATAGAGCATGCAATTTTAAGCAACTTTCTAATTTATTTCTATTATCAATTTTTCTTCGTTCTCTTGATATCTTTATTTTAAAAAGAAGGCATCTAAGTTGAGGAGCCAGCAAATTTGTGGTTCAGAACCATGGACAGCAATTGTTTATTGGTGCTGCCCAATCAGCAAGGACAACCCAGGTTGTTCACCAAAAATGGGCCGGCATCTAAACTTAAATTCTTGCTTTTCAAATAAACATACCAAGAGAATGAAGAAAATGTGATAATAGGAGTACATTAGAAAGTTGCTTCAAATTGCATGCTCTATCTGAATCACAAAAGAAAAAATTTGGGTACAGTGTCCCTTTAATGTCCCTTTAAGGCAGGGTTTTTCAAACCTGTCCTCAGGCCTCCCTAACAGGTCTGATTTTCAGGATATTGGAACTGGAGCACAAATTAAACAATCAGCTGATTAGTAAACATGGTTATAAACCTGCTCTCACCCAAGGTAATCCTGAAAGTCTGACCTGTTAGGGAATTCTAAGGACAGTCTTAAAAAACCCTGCTTTAAGGGCATTAAATACAATTTTGCTGTGGGGCTTTTCACTTAACTAATGATACACCAGTATTTCTATGGCTTATACATTTTTTTATTTCATCATATATACACTGGGAATATAAATGGTTTATGTTTGTCTATTATTTATACATACATACATATTAGCGCTGCGGAATCTGTTGGCGCTCTACAAATAACTGATAATAATAATAACATATTACAATTCGGAATTTATGTATTAATTCATTTATTTAGTTGTGCTCAATATAATATTATATAATATTTTATCTATTGATAAATATTTTTGTTGGAGGTCTTTAGTTGATATTTCTGATAATGCTAGCACATTTTAGTTTGTTGTAAAAGTTACATTGTGATTTTAGAATCTTTGCAGTGAAGACTTTATTTTATGTAGTTTGACCTCAGTCCATGAGCATAAAAGTATCTTTTGTATTTATCTTGGAAAACGCTACCTGTGTAGTGATGCTCAGGGAATTACTGTATGTTATGTAGATGAGCCATGATATTTAAAGTACAAATTTGCTGTCTGTACAGTATGATTTTTGGCATTTAATAATCAATCTTCCAGCCGTTGCTTGAACCACACTTTAACAGGTGTTAACATCCTATTATTAAATCTTTGCAGATACTCTCTGCGCTGTCTTGGAACGAGACACACTCAGCATACGGGAGAGTCGTCTCTTCGGGGCAGCAGTTCGGTGGGCTGAAGCAGAATGTCAGAGACAACAGCTCCCACTAACCATAGAAAATAAAATGAAAGTTTTAGGAAAAGCCATGTCTTTGATCCGCTTCCCACTGATGACTGTTGAAGAGTTTGCAGCAGGTAATTTTCATGGATGGGTCTGTAAATGTTTTTAGTCTTCTAATATTACATAGGTTTGGGGGGGGGGAAAGCTTTTTAAAGGGGGCGACTTCTGGGCTGTGGCCATGACAGGCTGTTACACTGTGAGCTGGAGATTATCTTTTAAATATCTAAAGATTTAAAGGGACATGATACCCAAATGTTGAAGCACTTGAAAGTGATGCAGCATTGCTGTAAAAAGCTGACTAGAAAATATCACCTGAACATTAGTGATGTCGCGAATTGTTTGCCGGTGAATAGTTCAAGGCGAACATAGCTTGTTCGCGTTCGCAGCGGCGGGCGAACATATTCGATGTTCGATCCGCCCCCTATTCGTCATCATTGAGTAAACTTTGACCCTGTATCTCACAGTCTGCAGACACATTTCAGCCAATCAGCAGCAGACACTCCCTCCCAGACCCTCCCAGCTCCTGGACAGCAGCCATTTTAGATTCATTCGGAAGCTGCATTGTTAGTGAGAGGAGGGACAGTGTAGCTGTTGCTGATTTTATAGGGAAATTGATAGCTAGGCTAGTGTATTCAGTGTCCACTACAGTCCTGAAGGACTCATCTGATCTCTGCTGTAAGGACAGAACCCCAAAAAGCCCTTTTTAGGGCTAGAACATGTCTTTTTTTTTTTTTTTTGCCTGTGTAATTTTGACTGTGAAACATCAGTCTGCTAGTGTAATCTAATTGCAGTTGCCTGCCTGCAGTGCCACCACTCATATCTGTTGTAACAGTAGTGTAAATTTAAAAAAAAAAAAACTTTTTTGACTGTGAAACATCAGTCTGCTAGTGTAATCTAATTGCAGTTGCCTGCCTGCCAGCGTGTGTGCCAGGCCCACTTGCCAACTAGTGCCACCACTCATATCTGTTGTAACAGTAGTGTAAATTTGCAGTTGCCTGCCTGCCAGCGTGTGTGCCAGGCCCACTTGCCAACTAGTGCGACCACCACTCATATCTGTTGTAACAGTAGTGTAAATTTAAAAATAAAAAACTTTTTTGACTGTGAAACATCAGTCTGCTAGTGTAATCTAATTGCAGTTGCCTGCCTGCCAGCGTGTGTGCCAGGCCCACTTGCCAACTAGTGCCACCACTCATATCTGTTGTAACAGTAGTGTAAATTTGCAGTTGCCTGCCTGCCAGCGTGTGTGCCAGGCCCACTTGCCAACTAGTGCGACCACCACTCATATCTGTTGTAACAGTAGTGTAAATTTAAAAATAAAAAACTTTTTTGACTGTGAAACATCAGTCTGCTAGTGTAATCTAATTGCAGTTGCCTGCCTGCCAGCGTGTGTGCCAGGCCCACTTGCCAACTAGTGCCACCACTCATATCTGTTGTAACAGTAGTTTAAATTAAAAAAAAACTTTTTTGACTGTGAAACATCAGTCTGCTAGTGTAATCTAATTGCAGTTGCCTGCCTCCCAGCGTATGTGCCAGGCCTACTTGCCAACTAGTGCCACCACCACTCATATCTGTTGTAACAGTAGTGTAAATTTGCAGTTGCCTGCCTGCCAGCGTGTGTGCCAGGCCCACTTGCCAACTAGTGCCACCACCACTCATATCTGTTGTAACAGTAGTGTAAATTTAAAAAAAAAAAAAATTTGACTGTGAAACATCAGTCTGCTAGTGTAATCTAATTGCAATTCCCTGCCTGCCAGCGTGTGTGCGTTTCAGGGCCTGCCAGGGCACATTGTCACACTAGTGCAACTCATATCTGAACAGTAGTGTACATTTAAAAAACAAACAAACTTTTTTGACTGTGAAATAATAGCAGTTAGTTTCCTTCACACTTGTGCGTTTCAGGGCCTGCAAGGGCACATTGTCACACAAGTGCAACTCATATCTGGTGTAACAGTAGTGTACATTTAAAAAAAACCTTTTTTTTTATGTGAAATAATAGCAGTCAGTTTCCTTCACACGTGTGCGTTTCAGGGCGTGCCAGGTCACATTGTCACACCAGTGCAACTCATATCTTGTGTAGTAACAGTAGTGTACATTTAAAAAAAAAACACTTTTTTTTTACTGTGAAATAATAGCAGTCAGTTTCCTTCACACGTGTGCGTTTCAGGGACTGCCAGCAGTTCCAAAATAAATTTAAAAGTATGCTTTACACAGCGTATAAGGGTGATGTCACAGCACAACGGGAATCTGACAGGGGAAGAGGTGAAAGTAATCCTCCTCCTCCCACGACCACGCCGGCAAGGACAGGACGCTTTACAGACGTGTTGTTGATGGAGGACATGCAGAGCTTTTTTTTTTTTTATTATAAACAAAGTGTTTTTTTAACAGAAAACACACAAGAAAAATATTAACAAAATCTAGCATAAAAACACACAAACATTTTATGTCAAAAACTGCTAAAATATAAAAACACAAATTTGCTATTGTCTTATTACTTTTAAATATCCCAGTAAACCATTTATGCTGTAAACTGTACATGAACATTTTTTTGTGTCCGAAAGAAGAGTTCCATACAAAATGGCAGCTCACTATACACAGATTAGTGTGCTTCACTAAACAATTAGAAGCGGTAATGGAAGACGCAATTAAAAAATGAACAATAAAATAAAAATAGAACCTTGTCTGCAATCCATGTTTTAGAAGGGCATACAAATAATATATAAAAGCAAATAGTATGTAAATACAATTGCTTCTCCAATTTAGTCTTCAGTAGACACCTGTAAACCAATATTTAAATGATACAACATTTAAAAGGACATTAAAAGGGCATGTTATATTTCAACAGAACATAGGATTGAACTGGCTCTTCTATATAAATACAATTTTAATCCCAGCAAAGTGGTTAAATATGTAGTTAAAGCCCCATTCAGAAGCAGGAAGTCTGTCATGTTCAGAAACGGCAACAGATGATTGGCTAGGTCGTGAAACCTACTGATTGTGGACCGGCTGTGCCCTGCACAGGAGCTGCATATAGAAGTGGGACTTTACCTATGCATTTAACCCTACCGCGAGAGATCAATAATATCAGGTAATAAAATTCAAGGGTCACTACAAAGACATTTAAAAATATGGACTGGTTCATTGTTTCTCCCACAGTGATTATCATTGGTAGTACATCTGATAATGTTATGTCTGTTAAAAAGAAAGGTTCTTTTCACAAAATTAGGTTATTTTTCTCAGATGCAACTGTCACTATACATTTATACTGCAGAAATAGGTGTCTGCTAGGCCAAGGTAGGGGAGATGCAAGTACAAAGTAAAGACATTGATAAACATAAAAAATAACAAATAAAACGTTTTCCAGCTAACACTGAAAGTTTAACAACTGTTTAAAATGACCAGTAAAGTCAAAATTACACCTCTACGATTCTGACAGAGCATGCAATATTAAACAACCTTTCAATTTACCTTTAATAATAATCTATAATGTGCCTTATTTTCTTGATATCCTTTGTTGAAGAGTAAACCTAGGCTCATGAGCAGCAATGCACTACTGGGAAGCAAGCTGGTGATTGGTGTTGGCTCATAAAGGTTTTGTTCTAACAGCAAAAGTCAATATATTTGAAACTCTTATTGCCGTCAATAGATTGATTATGGACTTAACTTTAAAGGGACACTCAAGTCAAAATTAAACTTCAAGATTCAGATACAGCATGCAATTTTAAACAACTTTCCAATTTACTTAAATTAGCAAAATGTGTACAGTCTTTTTATATTTACACTTTTTGAGTCACAAACTCCTACTGAGCCTGTGCAAGAATTCACTGCATATACATATATGCATTTGTGATTGGCTGATGGCTGTCACATGATACAGGGGGAGTGGAAATAGTCATAACATCTACTACTCATTTGAAGTTCAGACTAAGTGCTATTGTATTGTCTTCTTATCATGCATTTGTTAATTATGCAAATCTACTGTATTGACTGGTCCTTTAAGCTATGTGGGCTAATTTTGCCTTAGTTTTCCCCCAATCTCTATATAAGTTGGTGGGAGCTATAAAGTTTTTTCAATAATAAACTCCTTCAGAATAAAATTAACACATACAAACTATATATATATATATATATATATATATATATATATATATATATATATATATATATATATATATATATATATATATATACACACACACATATGTGTTGGTGTGTATATTTATATATCTGTGTTGGTGTGTATATTTATTTTTTATACCCAAACTGGAGGCCAGGGAATTTTTAACATATCTTAATTCTAATTATAAGGGTCTTAAAGGGATAGTCTAGTCAAAACCAAACCTGCACAGTTCACATATTGCATGCAACTCCAAGTAACCCTCCAATCTACTTCCCTTATCAAACCTTCTTCGTTCTCTTGGCATCTCCACTTGAATGTAAGCCTAGGAGACGGCTCATCCCTGGTTCAGAACCTGGGCAGCGCCTGCCTACCGGTGGCTACATTTAGACACCAATCAGAAAGCACCACCCAGGTGCCGAACCAAAAATGGTCCAGCTCCCATACGCACATTCCTGCTTTTTCAAACAAAGATACCAAAAGAACGAAGAAAAATCGACAACAGGAGCAAACTAAAAAGTGGTTCAAAATTGCGTGCCCCATCCGAACCATGAAAGTTCAATCTCGACTTGACTGTCCCCTTAAGTTTTACCAATGAGTATAATAAGATGATGATACCATACCTGGATGTATCTTTGGAAGGTTAAAGTGAATGTAAATCTTCATGCCAAAGTGCCCGGACCTTTTAAAAATCTGACCAAAAACAGGGGCACTCCCATGTGGAGCTTGCGGTTGTGCAAATGGACTGTTTGCGGTTGTTTGCGGTGCGTTAAACGGGGAGTTTGGTCTGTCACTGTGAAGCAGGCGTAACCCTTACACTACCTGATCGATACAACATCATACCTGATGTTTTAAAGCACGTTATTCCAAACAATTTAGGAATGTTAGGTGATTTATGCCATTTATGGATTAAAACCAGACTCTGCATCAACTATGTAATTTTTCTTGCCATGGATCCCCCTCCGGCATGCCACAGTCCAGGTGTTAGTCCCCTTGAAACAACTTTTCCATCACTATTGTGGCCAGAAAGAGTCCCTGTGGGTTTTAAAATTCGCCTGCCCATTGAAGTCTATGGCGGTTCGCCCGGTTTGCCGGTTCGCAAACATTTGCGGAAGTTCGTGTTCGCCGATCGCAAACGCAAAATTTTAGGTTCGCGACATCACTACTGAACATCTCTATGTAAAACAGGATGACAATTTACCTTAAAATTTATAAGTAAACAGATTTTAATCAGCCAATCAGGATCCTAGTCCCAGGACATGCAAGGGAGTGTGCATCTGGCATGTGCAGGCACAATAATGTTATGTTCCTACTCAGTTTATGGGGTCACAGCAAAACAATGACCTAACGCTTCTGATGCTGATTGGCTATTGTGTTTTTTGTTTTTTTTTCAACTTGCAGCTGGATAGCAGCTGAAGTATAACTGTTCACAGAGCACTTACTATTGTAAGCTAAATAAATTATGAGGTAAAATATCTCCCTTTTTAAATAGAGATGTTCAGGTGATATTTTCATGTCATTCATGTAAGCTTTTTACAGTTATGCTGCATCACTTTCAAGTGATTTAGCTTATGAGTATTATGTGCCTTTAAAGGGACATTATGCACTCATTTTTTATTTGCATAAATGTTTTGTAGATGATCTATTTATATAGCCCATAAAGTTTTTAAAAAAAATAAATGTATAGTTTTGCTTATTTTTAAATAACATTGCTCTGATTTTCAGACTCCTAACCAAGCCCCAAAGTTTTATGTGAATACTGTCAGCTACCTTCTCCAGCTTGCTCCTGTTTGTGTAAAGGGTCTTTTCATATGCAAAAGAAGGGGGAGGGGGGAGTGTCTTATTTCCCACTTGCAGTGGGCTTTCCAACTGCCTTTTCAACAGAGCTAAACTGAGAGCTTCTAAGTAAGTTTTTAAACAGTTTTATATTGGATTTTTATATCAGTATCTGTGCATCTTATTCTTTATAGTAGTGTCTATTACATGCAGTTATATGAAAATGAGTGTATACTGTCCCTTTAAGTGGCATCCAACTTTCATCTATATCTCTTTAGATTTGATACATTCCGGTGATTAAGCGCATGTGTTTCTTTCAACACCAGTTAAAGCAGTTGCAGTGTTCCGGGACTTAAATTTAGATGCTTTGGTGGATGGGGGAGACGGCCTTCCACTATCCCCCTTGGCGGAGTTAATCTCTGACCCAGCAGAAACGCAGTGCTATCTTGCTTGTCACTGCATACCTTAATACAATATTGACTATATAAGTAGAACAGAACTTCTATCTACAAGGCAATAATTTATTTTCAGTTGCAATGGAAAAGCAGAAAGAACAGCTCCTGTATTCTATTAATGCCTTAATATGTAATCATTTTATATGACCCTACAAAGGACTATCAGTGGTGGACTATGTGCTGACACCAATCCAGATGAGCACTGAGCACATGGAGTTTTTTTTGCGATCACTCAGAGGATTCTATTGATCAAACAGTTGCTCTGATGAAAGGAAACCCTCTGGCATTTGAGATGTTGGAGCGAGGCGAGACTCGGGCCAGAGAGGTGTGGAACATTGTCATCAGTAATTAAACTGATACTGGGCCGGTGTTATATCGAAAACTCCAAGATTACGTCACTTCCAGTGAATCCATACATCTGATTGGTTGTGCATCCTGTCCCTCACAGAGACACGGGCCAATCTGATGGTACTGTAATCGCCTATCTTAACTAACTATTTTGCCTCTGCCTGTGGGGTTCAAGGGGGGCAAAGCCCCCCTTGTAAACCTCATTCCCCAAGGTTTATTCTGTGTGGATGCCAGAGGATCAGCAGTGTGCCCCCCAGACAGAGGCAAAAACAGATAGTGAAAATGGAAGAGTCATCGGAAGTAACGTCATCTTGGAGTTTTCGATTTCTTGGAGTTTTCGACTGAACACCGGCTGCTCATGACATGTGGTTTCTTGTTCCCCTGGAGCTGATAGACTGGGTGTGTTCTGAACGTGCAGAATTTTTGGAGAGATAGCAGACAAGGTTTCAAGCAACCAAGTCCCCCCCTAGATTCTGAGAGGTTTAGAGGCACATACCAGCTTAACTTTATTGATCTATCTTCAATTCAACTGAATGCCATAGAATGCTTTAAATTAGTGTGTGAGGTGTGCTGTTCCTGGAGACCCCTTGATAGAGATATCGCTAAATTCAAGGTTACCTTGCAGATGAATGACCGTACTGGAGTGGGATAAGTGATTCTTCTGAGAACCTTTTTCTTTAAAGTGACACTGAATCCAATTTTTTTCTTTCATGATTCAGATAGAGTACACAATTTTAAGCAATTTTCTAATTTACTCCTATTATCAATTTTTCTTCGTTCTCTTGCTATCTTTATTTGAAAAAGAAGGAATCTAAGCTAAGGAGCCAGCAATTTTTTGGTTCAGTACCATGAACAGCACTTGTTTACTGGTGCTGTCCAATCAGCAAGGACAACCAAGTTTGTTCACCAAAAATGGGCCAGAATCTAAACTTACATTCTTGCTTTTCAAATAAACATACCAAGAAAATGAAGAAAAATTGATAATAGGAGTAAATTAGAAAGTTGCTTAAAATTGCATGCTCTATCTGAATTACGAAAGAAAAAATTTGGGTTCAGTGTCCCTTTAAGTCCCTTGATATATTTTCCTTAGGCATTGAGGTGGAATATTATTTAGTCATATGATCAATATTCTTGTATGCATCGTTAATTAACTTGGGGCTATGTTATCTTAAATTAACTGTTATCTCTGTTGATTACAGCCTTAGGTTTAATTAAAATAAAAAGAAATAGATTTCAGTTTTCATTATTTTGTTATGTTTAACTATGCTTTCAACTCAGCTCTTATGTCACTAAGGGAACATTGTGCTTTATTTTATGGTGTGACTTATGTACTATGTTATTTTACCTGTTAATGTCCCCATGCACTGTATCAATAGGACCTTTACTTAATTCTTTACAATGTTTATTTTCACTTTATATGTAGCCACCAATCAGCAAGTGCAACCCAGGGTTCTGAACCAAAAATGAGCAGGCTTGTAAGCTTACATTCCTGCTTTTTCAAATAAAGATACCAAGAGATTTATTTTTGGAAATAAATTAAATTATTTTGTAAATTGCAGATTTTATTTTTATGTATACATAAATCTTTTTAAATATTTTGTAGTAAAATTATTTAAATATTTTGTAAGCAGAAATTTTTATATTAAAATCTATTCATGCTGGCCTCTGATGATAATCATTTTCTAGAAATGACCACTAGATGGCAACATTGTATAAGAAAATAAATGTTTTCTGCAACTTTTTGTCATTGAAAGAGTTAATTTTATGCACTTATGTGCTATTTAAAGGGACAGTTAAGTAAAAAAAAAAAAACTTTCATAAATTAAATAGGTCATGTAATTTTAAACAACTTTCAAATTTACTTTTATTACCAATTTTGCTTTGTTCTCTTGGTATTCTTAATTGAAATCTAAACCTAGGAGGTTCATATGCTAATTTCTTAGACCTTGAAGGCCACCTCTAATCTGCAAGCATTTTGACAGTTTTTTACCACTAGAGGGCGTTAGTTT
>NC_069504.1:521637134-521677912 GCF_027579735.1 Bombina bombina
AAATATGTTTGTGTGGATTGTTTTCTAAAGGGAGGATTTTTTATTTTAATTTGTTTACTCTGTAACAATATGGATTATTTTTTTCTGGTGCTGATATCCTTCACAGTGTTGTGCTAACAAGTGAATTGTTGCAAGACAGAGCCTGCTTTACAAGTTGAACATAAACATGATTGTGAGAGCACAGTTACATTTTACACTCGTCGGGTTAACGCAACTGAAAACCTTACATAGAGGATAGTGCGTTAAATTAAGTTGCAGTAAACACAACATAAATGCATAGAAAATTAAAGTTACTCTCATATAAACACTATCTGCTAAAAAAAATATTCATATAAATATTACAACAAAAAATTATAAGGGTTCAAAGGTATATGGTATATAACAAGGTGTTTGATTGCAAAGGGCTATATTGCAAATATACATACATATACATGTCTAAATATATGTATGTATGTGTGTGTATATATATATATATATATATATATATATATGTTACGGGTAAAGTAAGAAATCCAGGTAATCCTATGGTTACCCGGGTAAAATGGACATTACCCAGGCGGCTGTGGGTAAAGCACAATGTGCTGTAATTCCCCCATCTACACCATTTCTTTCGCCTCTGCCTGGGGGGTTCAAGGAAGGCGCCCCACCAATCCTCTGGCATCCACCCCAAGTGACCTTGGGGAATGAGGTTTGCAAGGGGGATTTGCTGCCCTTGAACCCCCCAGGCAGAGGTAAAAAAGATAGTGAAGATGGGGGAATTACAGTGCATGCTATATTTGTTTGATGCAGTGACTTCAGACTCTGAGGGGATTTATGTTCATACATTGGGCTTTACCCACAGCCGCTTGGGTAATGTCCGTTTTACCCGGATAATCCTAGGATTACACAATATCTGACTTTACCCGCAACATATATATGTATATGTATATGTGCGTGTACATAAGTATTTATGTGTTTTACTTTATATTTACTACATATACTCTAACTACACATTTACATATTTCACATTCCAATGTTTTTCATTTACAGGAAAATTTTATTTTTATTGTAAATATATATTCCTATATATATATCTGTATATACCTATACCTGTATATCTCTTCCTATAGATATATAGGTATAGATATCTATGTTGCATTAACATTATCAGATATTTATAGAAATATATATTTAATAATAAAAATTACATGTTTTTATATGAAGAATATAGGAATGTAAAATATGCATAACACAATTCATGTTTTGCATTCTAGGTCTAACGCGGTGTCAAGTTAATGCACATGAAGAATTACTCATCTCAAAGTGCGTTTTAAATTATTAAATATAAAATATTTAAAAAAATATTATTATTAAAAATGATCATACATACTGCTAAAAATTCTAATATTTTGAAAACGCACTTTGAGATGAGTAATTCTTCATGTGTGTGAACCCGACATCGCTTAAGACCTAGGGGCCTATCTATCAAGCTTTGAAAGGAGCTTGACGACCCGTGCTTCTGGCGAGTCTTCAGACTCGCCAGAAACACCAGTTGTGAAGCAGCGGTCTAAAGACCGCTGCTCCATAACCCTGTCCGCCTGCTCTGAGCAGGCGGAAAGACATCGCCGCAATTCAACCCAAACGAATACGATCGGGTCGATTGACACCTCCCTGCTGGCAGCCCATTGGCCGCGAATCTGCAGGGGGCGGCATTGCACCAGCAGCACTTGTGAGCTGCTGGTGCAATGCTGAATACGGAGAGTGTATATGCTATCCTTATTCAGCGAGGTCTGGCGGACCTGATCCGCACTGTCGGATCAGTTCCGCCAGACTTTGATAAATAGAGGCCCTAAAGTGCAAAACACAAATTGCATTATGCATTGTTTACATTCCTATGTCCTTTACATATAAATGTATTTTATTTTTTATTATTAACCCCTATGGGGCATATTTATCAAGCTCCGTAAGGCGGTTGATGCCCCGCTGCTCCATAACCTGTGCGCCTGCTCTGAGGCAGCAGACAAAAATCACCAGAAATCAACCCCATCAAATACGATCGGGTTGATTGATACCTCCTGCTAGTGGCCAATTGGCTGCGAATCTGCAGGGGGCGATATTGCACCAGCAGTTCACAAGAACTGCTGGTGCAATGATAAATGCCGAAAGCGTATGCTGTCAGCATTTATCGATGTGCAGCGGACATGATCCGCTCGCACATTCATAAATATGCCCAAAATGCTTCCTCAAAATACCAGAGCATTTTTAGCATTTTTGCCATCACTACATTTAAACAGAAATAGAGCCTTTTTTATATTTACCTACAAAAACTATATATTTTTTTTTAGTAGACAACCTAAAGTATTGATCTAGGCCCATTTTGATGCCACCATTTCACCGCAAAATGCAATCAAATAAAAAAAAAATCGTTAACTTTTCCACAATTTTACTGAAATTATTTACAAACAGCTTGTGCAATCATGGCACAAATGGTTGTAAATGCTTCTCTGGGATCTCCTTTGGTCAGAAATAGTAGACATATATGGCTTTGGCATTGCTTTTTGTTAATTAGAAGGCCGCTAAATGCCGCTGCGCACCACACTTGTATTAAGCCCACCAAAGAAGGGGTTAATTAGGTAGCTTGTAGAGTTAATTTTAGCTTTAGTGTAGAGATCAGCCTCCCACCTGACACATCCCAACCCCTGATCCCTCGCCGACCCCTCTCAAATAGCTCTCTTCCCTCCACCCCTCACAATTGTCACCGCCATCTTAAGTACTTGCAGAAAGTCTGCCAGTACTAAAATAAAAGGCTTTTTTTTTCATATTTTTTTAATATATATTTTCTGCAGTGTAGGATCCTCCCTTCCCCCCTAACCTCCCTGATTCCCCCCCCCCCAAACAGCTCTCTAACCCTCCCCTTCTACCAAATTGTCGCCATCTTAGATACTGGCAGCTATCTGCCAGTACCCAGTTCGCTGCAAATTAGGCATTTAAATAAAATTTAAAAATAGCCATTTTTTTCTGTAGTGTAGCTGCCCCCCCTCAATACCCTACCCACCTCGCCCTTCCAGATCGATTTCCCACCCTCCTATTCACATCACTCAGCAATATAACCAGGATCTGCCCTCTCCCCCTCCCCACTCCCTCCTTCCCCCTTCCTGTCGCTTTCATTGTTTGTTTGTTTTTCCAATCATCGCATGCAACTCCCGCCCACCTCCCGCCCACCTCCAGTGATAGGCCGCCCACCAACGATCGGCATTACTGCTGTGAGATGCAGAGAGGGCAAATCTATTTCTGCAGTGCCCCACTCGTGGGGCATGCAGTATTATTATTATCTGGTATTTGTAGAGCGCCAACAGATTCCGCAGCGCTGTAAACATAGTCAATATACAGGATAGCTTTTGCAGGGATCAAGTGGGTAGAGGGCCCTGCCGAGAGTTTCACTGTTGTAGTCAGCTCTTATGAAGGCGATCTGCAAACAGCTGGGCTCATAGGCTTACATTCTAAGTGGTTCAAGGGGAAAGCAATGGAGTTGAGAAAGGTTAGTGTTGGTTGTAAGCATCGCTGAATAGTAGAGTTTTTAGGGAGCGCTTGAAGCTGTTAAAACTAGGGGAGAGTCTTGTGGAGCGAGGCAGGGAGTTCCACAAGATGGGGGCCAGTCTGGAGAAGTCCTGTAGACGGGAATGTGAGGAAGTAACAAGAGAGGAGGAGATCCTGAGCTGATCGAAGGGGACGAGAGGTAGAGTATCTGGAGACAAGTTCTGAAATGTAGGGGGGAGCAGTGCAGTTGAGAGTTTTGTATGTCAGAGTGAGGATTTTGTGTTTAATCCTAGAGGCAAGAGGAAGCCAGTGAAGGTATTGGCAGAGGCATTCATAATGGATTATAAAGGAGCTATGCGGCAGCTAGGTAGACCATAGAGGACAGAGTTGCAGTAGTCAGGGCGGGAAAGGATGAGAGAGTGGATTAAAATCTTAGCTGTATCTTGTGTAAGGAAATGTCTAATTTTAGCGATGTTTTTAAGGTGGAAGTGGCAGGCTTTAGCCAAGGACTGAATGTGAGGAGTGAAGGAAAGATCTGAGTCAAGTGTGACCCCAAGACTTCGGGCATGCGGGGTAGGAGTAATGATGGAATTATCAACAGTTATAGAAATTTTGGGGGTGGAGACATTGGAAGAAGGGGGAAAAATAAGGAGTTCAGTTTTGGAGAGATTTAGCTTAAGATAGTGAGAGGACATCCAAGATGAGATATGAGAAAGACAGTTAGTGACACGGGTTAGTAAAGAAGGAGGTAGGTCTGGTGCAGAGAGGTAGATTTGGGTGTCATCGGCATACAAATGATATTGAAACCCATGGGACTT
This sequence comes from Bombina bombina, assembly GCF_027579735.1. NCBI lineage: Eukaryota > Metazoa > Chordata > Amphibia > Anura > Bombinatoridae > Bombina > Bombina bombina. The sequence continues at coordinate 521,641,469 of NC_069504.1, forward strand.
TATTAAGGAACCTAATGATGACGTGTAGATTAAAAAGAGAAGGGGACCGAGGACAGAGCCTTGAGGTACCCCAACAGAAAGTGGTAACGGGCAGAGGAAGGCTACACTAAATGTACGGTTAGTTAGATAGGAAGAGAACCACGAGAGAGCTGTGTCACAGATGCCGAAGGATTGGAGGGTTTGGAGCAGAAGAGGGTGGTCAACAGTGTCAAAGGCTGCAGACAGGTCAAGGAGGATAAGCAGAGAGAAGTGGCCTTTGGATTTTGCTGTAAGTAGGTCGTTGTTAACCTTGACAATTGCTGTCTCTGTAGAGTGATGGGGACGAAATCCAGATTGCAGTGGGTCAAGAAGAGAGTTTAGTGTAAGGAAATGGGATAGACGTGCATATATTAGCTTTTCTAGGAGCTTTGAGGCAAGAGGGAGTAGGGAAATATTGCAGTAGTTGGATAGGGAGGTTGGATCGAGGGAAGGTTTTTTGAGGATAGGTGTGACCAGTGCATGTTTTAGAGATGAGGGAAATATGCCAGTGCTGAGGGAGAGGTTGAAAATGTGTGTGAGTATGGGGGTGAGGGTAGAAGAGAGTGAGGGGAGTAGCTGTGAGGGGATGGGGTCGAGGGGACAGGTAGTGAGGTGGGAGGACAGTATAAGGGCAGAAACTTCATCCTCCTCAATTTTGTTTTTGAAGTGGCTGGCAAAATCTTGAGCTGAGAGAGAGGTTGTATTAGGAGGTGGGTGTGAGCGGAGAAGAGTATTGAACGTGGAGAACAGACGTTTTGGGTTAGAGGAAAGAGTAGAGATGAGATTAGAGAAGTATTGTTGCTTATAGAGATTAAGGGCAGAGTAGTAGGAGTTCAGGATGAACTTGTAATGATGAAAGTCAGCTAAACTCCGGGATTTCCTCCAGTGTCGCTCAGCAGTACGGGAACATCTGCGTAGGTACCGTGTCAGAGGAGTATGCCAGGGCTGAGGATGAGAGTGTGGTTTCAGAGCTATGGTTGGAGGGGCCAGATTGTCAATGACCAATGTAAGGGTGGAGTTATAGTGGCAGATAGATTGGTCAGGGCAGGAAAAGGAGGTGATGGATGAGAGGAGAGGTTTGAGAGAGCTAGCGAGCTGTTACAGATCTAGTGACTTAGTGCTTCTGTGAAGTTTGGTGTGAGGGGTAGAGGGAGGGGGAGTTGCTATCTTGCTATTTTGAGCGAGATTGCTGCAGAGAGAAGCCCAGGACTGCAGCCACGTATAGGGTATTCGCTGGTCCTTAAAGGGACACTCAAGTCAAAATTAAACTTTCATTATTCAGATAGAGCATGCAACTTTAAACCATTTTCCAATTTACTTCCATTAAAAAAAAGTGCACAGTCTTTTTATATTTAAACTTTTTGAGTCACCAGCTCCTAATGAGCATGTGCAAGAATTCACAGAATAAGCGTATATGCATTTAAGGATTGGCTGATGGCTGTCACATGGTACGTGCATGCATTTGTGATTGGCTGATGGCGGTCACATGGTACAGGGGGAGTGGAAATAGACATAACTTTTAAAATTGACAGAAAAAAAAATCTACTATTCATTTGAAGTTTAGACTAAGTGCTATTGCATTGTCTTGTTATCTTGCATTTGTTGATTATGCAAATCTACTGTGTTGACTGGTCATAACCGTTAAGGGGTTAAATATATATATATATATATATATATATATATATATATACAGTATATATATAATGTAAAATAGATTTAATGTAAAATAGATATCTATACTTATATACCTATGGGAATAGAAATAGAGATATAGTATATACATATATATATATATATATATATATATATATATATATATATATATATATATATATATATATATATAAAAATATGTATTTACAATAAAAATCACATTGTTCTGTAAGTGAAGAACCGTGGAATGTGAAATATGAATAACTCCTGTTGAGTTAGCGCACAAGGTTTTTTCTTCTGCGCTCTCCATGGGCATCTATGGGGAGAATACATTAATGCTGTTGCAATATCGTAAAGTCTGGAAAAGTCTGTCGCAAATTGGATTTCACTCACATACGCGTGCAACCTGTCGTGTGCAAAAAAGATTACTTCTAGGGTAGTTTTACGCTCAAACGAAACACTAAATAGTGTGCCACTTGTAATCTAGCCCATAGTTGCCAAGAAACCAATTGAACATTTTTATTATACATTAAACTTTCCAGTGATGAATGAACATCTTTTTAAAGGAAAATGCAAATTGAATTCCCCACAAAAGTTATAAATATGCCCAGTAAAATACAAAACAAAAAAACTTTGGGATGTACTTATATTATTTAATTTGCTCAATGTTCTGTAATTTATCTATGAAAATGATGGTCCTACTAGAGGTTGAAGTGTATACTCAAGACTTCAGGATCCTAACCTAGCTACATTGTACACAGTGATTGCTTTATATATGTCCTAAACTCGCCACAGCAGACAAAATAAGACAAATAATAGGCAAGGAACTAGCTTATGAACAACGTAAATCTTGCTAATATAATGACCGTTTAAATGCTTTTAAAACATTTGTTTTTTAGGAGATTGTACAATGCAATATTTAATTAAAGGTGAAAAAATCCTATTGGCTGTTGCAATCAGCCAATAGGATTGAGCTTGCATTCTATTGGCTGATTGGAATAGCCAATAGAATGCAAGCTCAATTCTATTGGCTGATTGGATCAGCCAATAGGATGAAAGCTCAGTCCTATTGGCTGATTGCAACAGCCAATAGGATTTTTTCACCTTTAATTCAAATTGGCTGATAGAATTCTATCAGCCAATCGGAATGTAAGGGACGCCATCTTGTATGACGTCACTTAAAGGGAAATTTCATTCTACAGCAGCGATTGGAAGAAGAGGATGCTCCGCGCCGGATGTCTTGAGGATGGACCCGCTCCGCCCCGGATGGATGAAGATAGAAGATGCTGTCTGGATGAAGACTTCTGCCCGCTTAGATGAAGACTTCTGCCGGCTTCGATGAGGACTTCTGCCCACTTGGATGAAGACTTCTGCCGCCTGGATGAGGATGGATGTCCGGTCTTCGAAAAACTGTAAGTGGATCGTCGGGGGTTAGTGTTAGGTTTTTTTAAGGGTTTATTGGGTGGGTGTTATTTTTAGCTTAGGGTTTGGGCAATGTAAAAGAGCTAAATGCCCTTTTAAAGGGCAATGCCCATCCAAATGCCCTTTTCAGGGCAATGGTTAGCTTAGGTTTATTTGGGGGGTGTTTGTATTTTTTTAACAGGTAAAAGAGCTGATTTCTTTGGGACAATGCCCCACAAAAGACCCTTGGCAGTTTAGTGTAGGCTAGGGTTTTTTTTATTTTGGGTGGGGTTTTTTATTTTGATAGGGCTATTAGATTAGGAGTAATTCGTTTTTATTTTTGAAAATTTCTTTTTTTATTTTGTGTAATTTAGTGTTTATTATTTTTGTAATTTAGATAATTGTATTTTATTAATTTAATTTATTTTATTTGATTGTAATGTTAGTTTTAGTGTAAGGCAGGTTAGGTTTTATTTTACAGGTAAATTTGTATTTATTTTAACTAGGTAGCTATTAAATAGTTAATAACTATTTACTAACTAGTCTATCTAGTTAAAATAAATACAAACTTACCTGTGAAATAAAAATAAAACCTAAGCTAGCTGCAATATAACTATTAGTTATATTGTAGCTAGCTTAGGTTTTTTTTTACAGGTAAGTATTTAGTTTTAAATAGTAATTATTTAGGTAATAATTGTAAGTTTAATTTAGATTTATTTTAATTATATTTAAGTTGGGGGGGTAGGGTTAGACTTAGGCTTAGGGTAACGTTAGGGTTAGGGTTAGGGTTATGCTTAGGGTTAGGGTTATGTTAGGGTTAGGTTTAGGGGTTAATATATTTATTTAGTGTTAGTGATGTGGGAGGCCAGAGGTTTAGGAATTAATAACTTTAGTTTAGTGGCGGCGACATTGGGGGCGGCAGATTAGGGGTTAATAACTGTAATGTAGGTTGCGGCGATGTTAGGGGCAGCAGATTAGTGGTGTTTAGACATGTTTTTTATGTTAGGGTGTTAGATTTAAATGTAACTTTTTCTTTCCCCATAGACATTAATGGGGCTGCGTTTTTTTTAGCCGACTCTCCCCATTGATGTCTATGGGGAAATCGTGCACAAGCACGTCAAAACACTGCTTTTATTTGGGTGAGGTATGGAGCTCAACGCAACCATATCGCCTGCACAAGCCGGGTTTTACAAAACCTGTAATAGCAGTGCTAGGAGGTTAAATACCGCTGCTTTTCTGGCGGTCGTTAATTTCCCTATAGCGCTCAAAACTCGTAATCTAGCTGTGAGTTAATTAGTTTGAAAATGTTTAGACTTGGCTGATGCTATTCTATAACAACAACAGAAATGCCTTGTAAGGTGTTTACTGTCCGTTTGGTAACGGCTTACCTTTTTCTCTGTACTTGAATGCTTTAGATAGTGATAGATATTCTGATAAGGTTATTTATACATTGCTCCGCAGTAGCCAAATTCTTATCATAAGGTCATTGTTACTGCATAATTTTAATGATAAAGGGCTAGATTACAAGTGGAGCGCTAATTTATTGCGTGCCCGTAAACAGCAAATTCGCCCATTTACAGGCGCACGATAAATAACCAGCCATTAGAAGTGGATGGTTAATGCTACCGCAAGCTCGCGGTAGCAATTAGTGCTCCAAAAAATAACTAGGGATCAGATCTCTGGTTAATTTGATAAATGTCCCTTAATTGCCCCCAAACTTAAGTGTGAGGTTCCTTAAATTTTTTAAAAATGAGCATTTTTAATTGTTTTGAAATTAACCGCAAAAAGCAGTTTTAAGGGGTTAAAGTGTTCGGATGTGGGGTGTTTCATATATATTTATGTGTTAATATGTGTATATTTACACATAAATATATATGTATATATTCATCTATATATACAGTATATAAAAGAAGAAGTCTTGACTGACTGAATGACTGACTCATCAACGCTCAGCTCAAACCTTTTAACCTAGGAACGTGAAAGGTACGTTGTTTTTATGACGTAGGCACCCATTAAGGAAGGATGTTTGGAAATTACGTCCCTAAGGGGGTGAAAAAGGGGGGGTGAACTTTTTATAAGGATATCTATATCTCAAAAACCGACGATGTTACAAATGTGAAAATTGGTATTTAGATTCTCCTTAAAAAATAAAGAAACATGTTTTACCATTTCCCCAAAATCCACTTAAGGGAGGTCAAAATAGGGGGCTGATTCATGAGGATACCTATATCTCAAAAACTGACGATGTTACAGATGTAAAAGTTAGTATTTCTATTCTCCTTGAAAAATAAAGAAACACTTGTTTCACCATTTCCCCAAAATCCACTTAAGGGGGGTCAAAAGAGGGGGGATGATTTAGGAGGATACCTATATCTCAAAAACCGACGATGTTACAGAGGTGAAAATTGGTATTTAGATTCTCCTTGAAAAATAAATTAACACACGTTTTACTATTTACCCAAAATCTACTTAAAGGGACACTGTACCCAAAAAAAATATTTCGTGATTCAGATTAAGCATGAAATTTTAAGCAACTTTCTAATTTACTCATATTATCAAATTTTCTTCATTCTCTTGGTATCTTTATATGAAATGCAAGAATGTAAGTTTAGATACTGGACCATTTTTGGTGAACAACCTGGGTTGTCCTTGCTGATTGGTGGATAAATTCATCCACCAATAAAAAAGTGCTGTCCAGAGTACTGAAACCAAAAAAAAGCTTAGATGCCTTCTTTTTCAAATAATGATAGCAAGAGAACGAAGAAAAATTGATAATAGGAGTAAATTAGAAAGTTGCTTAAAATTGCATGCTCTTTCTGAATTACAAAAGAAAAAATGTGGGTTCAGTGTCCCTTTAAGGGGGTTCAAAATTTTAACTATACATAAAGTGAGTTATTCTTTCCTTGACTTTGGCAAGCTGTGGTATAGGAAGGTCTGCTGATTACCTAATACAGAGAACAATGAACTATATCAGCTATTTACACATAAACCAGTAGTCCCCTCCAGCTGTAAAACAGAAAACGCCATTTTCTAATCTAGGAGAAGTGTTAATAGTTTGCCTTAAAAGGTTGGGCTGTAATCAGTGTGTAAATGTTTAAACTTTGGTTCTTTATATTTCAGATTATCTATTTTATATTCTTGATGACTATTGAGTGCTCTGCATGTGTGTTATGCACTTGGTAAAACATCAATAATCGTGCACACACACTCATTTCCCCAATCAAAAATGGCTGCTGAGAGCATATCACATGTGCGTAGTAATTGCAGAATTCCCAAACATCCCACAATTAGTAGGTTCTTGAATTACTAGCTTTAGTTCATTGTCCCTTATTCCTGCATTGAATTTGTATTGATTTCTAATGATGTGCCCTTGTCACTCAAAGAAGCCCGGGATAACTCAATTTCCAACTCACTGGGCTGTACATACTCATTACTTCCTCTTTGCACCCGGTCACAGGTTAAAATTTTAAATATTGAGAGATATGCAATTGTCATGTGTGATAGCAGCAAATAAACATAGGATTTTGCAAAGATGAAATGGACATTCCAATTTTTTTTATTTATAATCTTTTACAAAAGTTTTGCTTAAGTATCAACAAACAATGAAATGTAACATATTACAGAAGTCAAGATAACAATACAGCAAAATACTATATATACTGAAAATAGTAGGTTATGCGACTTGTGGTAAGACATCAGAAACCTCTTTTATAATAATAATAGTGTTAACATATGAGTGGCTATTAAGCTGACCCCCTCTGGGTCATCTAGCGTTACTTAATTTGTATCTCTTGATAACCACATGTAGAACTACTCTCTGCTGGTAGAGAGGGTCACTCATGGACATCTAAAACTTTGGGATGTACTTATTTAATTTGCTCAATGTTCTGTAATTTATCTATGAAAATGATGGTCCTACTAGAGGTTGAAGTGTAGAGAGAGTATATCTCTTGAGGGCTTGGATATTTCTCCAAACAGATAAATCTTACTAACAGGAACAGTTCTCAAACTATATATAGCTCAATTTTCCATATGACAATATATGAATCTCCTAAGTAAGTAGATATCAACTGCTCAAGTTCTTTAGATACAGATAAATAAAGTACATCCTAACAGCAAAATGCTATGATGTTGGTAGGGGGGAGACTTCACTCATTTCTCTGGATAAATACAGTTATGAGGAGAAAGAGATAAGACATAAATAGCATACATACAGTATCTCACACAAGTGAGTACACCCCTCACATTTTTGTAAATATTTTATTATATCTTTTCATGTGACAACACTGAAGAAATGACACTTTACTACAATGTAAAGTAATGAGTGTACAGCCTGTATAACAGTGTAAATTTGCTATCCCCTCAAAATAACTCAGCACACAGTCATTAATGTCTAAACCATTGGCAACAAAAGTGAGTACACGCCTAAGTGGAAATGTCCAAATTGGGCCCAAAGTGTCAATATTTTGTGTGGCCACCATTATTTTCCAGCACTGCCTTAACCCTCTTGGGCATGGAGTTTACCATAGCTTCACAGGTTGCCACTGGAGTCCTCTTCCACTCCTCCATGACGACATTGCGGAGCTGGTGGATGTTAGAGACCTTGTGTTCTCCCACCTTCCATTTGAGGATGCCCCACAGATGCTCAATAGGGTTTAGGTCTGGAGACATGCTTGGCCAGTCTATCACCTTTACCCTCAGCTTGTTTAGCAAGGCAGTAATCGTCATGGAGGTGTGTTTGGGGTCGTTATCATGTTTGAATACTGCCTGTGGCCCAGTCTCCGAAGGGAGGAGATCATGCTCTGCTTCATTATGTCACAGTACATGTTGGCATTCATGGTTCCCTCAATGAACTGTAGCTCCCCAGTGCCGGCAGCACTCATGCAGGCCCAGACCATGGCACACCCAATACCATGCTTGACAATAGGAAAGACACACTTTCTTTGTACTCCTCACCCAGTTGCTGCGACACACGCTTGACACCCTCTGAACCAAATACGTTTTTCTTGGTCTCATCGGACCACAGGACATAGTTCCAGTAATCTATGTCCTTAGTCTGCTTGTCTTCAGCAAACTGTTTGCGGGCTTTCTTGTGCATCATCTTTAGAAGAGGCTTCCTTCTGGAACGACAGCCATGCAGACCAATTTGATGCAGTGTGCGGTGTATGGTCTGAACACTGACAGGCTGACCCTCCACCCCTTCAACCTCTGCAGCAATGCTAGCAGCACTCATACGTCTATTTCACAAAGACAACCTCTGGATATGACGCTGAGCATGTGCACTCAACTTCTTTGGTCGACCATGGCGAGGCCTGTTCTGAGTGGAATCTGTCCTGTGAAACCGCTGTATGCTCTTGCCCACTTGGCTGCAGCTCAGTTTCAGGGTCTTGGCAATCTTCTTATAGTCTAGGCCATCTTTATGTAGAGCAACAGTTCTTTTTTCAGATCCTCAGAGAGTTATTTGCCATGAGGTGCCATGTTGAACTTCCAGTGACTAGTATGAGAGAGATAACACCAAATTTAACACACCTGCTCCCCATTCACACCTGAGACCTTGTAACACTTACGAGTCACATGACACCAGGAGGGAAAATGGCTAATTGGGCCCATTTTAGACATTTCCACTTAGGGGTGTACAGACTTTTGTTGCCAATGGTTATTTTGAGGGGACAGCAAATTTACACTGTTATACAGGCTGCACACTCACTACTTTACATTGTAGCAAAGTGTAATTTTTTCAGTGTTGTCACATGAAAAGATATAATAAAATATTTACAAAAATGTGAGGGGTGTACTCATTTTTGTGAGATACTGTATATGACATCAATATTAAGTCATATGGAACATATTATCATATAAAGACGGATAATCAAATAAGTATGGTACATAGGAGTATCATGGATAGCACTAAACACATTATCAGCAACAAGCTCAAAGTCTTCATTAAGTGAAGTGCCCAAAAATAAATATGAGTCAAGATGAATGAACCCTTAATATCTTGAACGGGTTAATGAGGCTGACACAAAAAGGCAGAGTCTGTAGGCCACTCACAAGTAAATGTAAGTCTTGGAGTAGGACAGTGCCTGCCAGCGTCAATGAATTAATCTAGCCCACACTAAACTTTATTTTGACGCTGTATTTATTTTGACGGTATTTAGTTAGTCCCGGCCCTACAGAGATGAGAGGTAAGCAACTCAGTAGTATGTATGTATGCCTTAAGTAGTAATTTGACAACAGGACCAAGATAATACCTCTGCGTCAAAGGATTTTGCGATCTTGTGCTCTGTTCAATACTTAAATCCCAATCGCCACCCAGGAGATCGGCCGCATCAGCCCAGGAATTGGCTAAGGACAAGTGCTTATTCGTTTTGCTCCAGTCTGCAGAAGGGGAAGTATAGGATGTGGCATCTCTTATATCAGGCTCTCGATCAGCCAGTGCATTGCTCGGCTTCCCTGTGCTTGTCTCACACATCTCCCGAACATAGTTCTGTGAAGTGTTTACCTCTGTGAGAGGGTTTGGTTCTTTTAATTGCTTGTCATTGTGACGCTTGTTAAAATCTATCTTCTCCATCATATTTAGTATGTCCACGTCTTCCTCATTGTGCTGAAGTCCCGCCATGGCCATGAGCCGGTCAAAGCTGCTATGCATTCGGAATTCAAAATCAGCCAGTAAGGTTAATATTGTCCTGTAATGTTCCTCCTCTATGTTCAGTTGAGTAGGTAAAGAGCATCAGTTTTATAAATTATACATGTAAGTATTGTGCTGATAACCCCTGGCACAGGGGGGGAGAGGGTGATGGCCTACAGACTTACATGCCCTGGAGGCCTCAACGGAGGGTTAGCTGTAAATCAGCATTTTTTACTAGCGATGCTTTCTCCACTCTCATTTTTGCTGTCTACCATGGCAGCCGCACAGACAGGCCCCCCATATTTTATTTTTTTGTGTTTTGAAAAGATGTTCCAAGACCTAACCTGAAAATGAATTTTGGCGGAGTTGTCCTTCCTTTATTGACCAGCACAAACATACATTCCCTTGTCATGTAAACACATTTAAAGGGACAATGTAATGATTGTTTTTGTTGATAATGATTATAACAAGTATGTTTGAATTAATAAAATATACCACTACTTTTCTGGGTTCAGAATCTAAAGCTGTAGCATACACTAAATATCTGATATTTTACCACCTGTCTCTGCCCTCCCAACCAGCAGCATAGTGTTGTATGTGCAATATCTGCACTCCAGCAATTATAAACGTATGTGCCTTAAAGCGGGCCCAACTAAAGCTGTACAGTACTCTTGCTGTTATACCTACCGATTACATTTAAGAAGTAATAGCATATAACCACAATGTTGCTGGATCCATAATGTCACCAGTGTTCCCTCTAAGGCCAGTTTTGTGTGCAGCCCAGCAGTGAAATAGTTAATAAGAGAACCATACCTTCCAGTCTGCATTGTGCAATGTTTGCTAATTGCTGGGTGTGGTTACTTGATTAACTGTTTCACTGCTGGGCCGCACAAAAAACTGGTCTTAGAGGGAACAGTGAATGTCACTACAAGCTTGATTGGTAGAGACAACTGCAGCTGCACTCCCAATCAGACTACTATGTGTGGGACAACCTCAGTTTTGGCTGCCTCCAGTAAAAGGTTTTAAAGCCCAAACAGCAGCATCTATAACTCAATGGCCATAAGGGGCAAACCAACCAGCAGGAACAGTTTGACTGACCAACTGTCAGGGTTTTTTCCCTGTTTTGTTTGCCATGTGCTGCTGGCAGCTATTTTACTCACCTCTCTTGCTGACTCTGGTGCATACTGTGTGATGCTGCTCATTTCCTGCACTTCCTTTAATGGCCAGACTGGTATACATCATCCATGTGAGACAGGATGCAGTCTCAGAATTGTGATGTCCTCACTTATTATTTAAAGGGCCTCTGTTCAGTATGCTTTGCCCTTGCGTTGTCTTAGACCTGTTTGTGAGAGCTCCTGTGTATTACCTGGCTGTCTGATGTCCCTCCTGGTTCCCGATCTCTGGCTTGTTCCTGACTCTGCTCTTCTACTTGTTCCTGATTCCGGCTCGTCTGACTACTCGCTTTGGCTCCTGACTCGGCTTGTCTGACTACCAGCTCTGGTTTTGATTCCTGGCTTGTTATTTGATTTGTGGACTTTTTATTATTTTTTGCTATTAATAAAGGTGAGACTATTTTTGCACTTCTCGTCTTAGTCTGATTCCTGGCACCCTGACATTACGCAAGGCCCATGAATCCTGATGGTGCTAATAATCCACCTTTACCTGCCATAATTTCCAGGATGGATGAACAGGATCACCGCTTGGATCAATTTGCACTAGCCCTGCAAACCCTGCTGACTTGCACTGCACATTTGGACAAAAGTGTCCAGCAAGTTATGGCTGCTTGTGTTTCCGCTGTTGCACCTAGTCCTACCAGGAGCATGTCCGGTTCTGCACCTCTACCTCAGTGATATGGAGGCGATCCTAATTAGTGCAGAGGGTTTTTGAACCAGGTGGGCATTTACTTTGAGATGTTACCTCAGGCGTTTCCCTCTGACAGAGCTAAGGTGGGATTTCTCATCTTGTTACTCTCTGACACAGCTCTTGCCTGGGCTAATCCCTTGTGGGAGACTAATAAACCTGTGATTTCAAATTACCCTGAATTTGTGGCCTCCTTTCGAAGGGTATTTGATGTTCCAGCTCGCTCCTCCTCTGCTGCTAAACGACTCATGTCCATTCAGCAAGGTACAAGATCTGTTGCTCAGTATGCCATCGAATTCCATATGCTTGCCGCAGAGGTAGGTTGGAACAATGAAGCCCTTGCTGCCGCCTATTTTCATGGGCTCTCTGATGCGATTAAAGACAAAGTTGCTGCCAGAGATTTACCAGAGGATCTCGAGGCATTGGTGTCTTTTTTGATCCTAATTGACATCAGACTCAGAGAGAGGCCCTCTTTCAAGGAGCGCTTGTGGAAGCCTCCTGTTCCATTGTCTCCTACGTGTTCATTCCCACCCATGCCTCCCTCTCCTCCCATGCCTCCTGGTCCCGAGTCACCAGGTACTGCTGAGCCAATGTAGTTGGGATTCACGTGTCTCTCCACTGCGGAGAGGGCCTTTAGGAGGAGGGAGCGGCTTTGTCTCTATTGTGGGTTACAGGGCCACCTTTTGAAGTCTTGTCCTATATGACCGGGAAACGCTCACACCTAAAGTCCTGTCGGGGGCAGACCTTGGGTGGTTTATCCTCGTCCCCGGAACCGCTAAAGGAGAAACCTTTGGTCACGGTTGTCCTTTCCTGGGTGGACTCCTCCATAGTCACCCAGGCTCTTGTTGACTCCGGTGCTGCGGGCTATTTCATTAACAGTGCTTTTGTATCAAAGCACTCCATTGCTGTTTTGCCTCGGTCTGTTCCACTTGCTATTGAGGCCATTGATGGCAGGCCCCTTAAGCCCGCACTTGTTACCCACGAAACTGCTCCATTATCCATGGCTGTTGGGGCTCTCCATTTTGAAACCCTCCAGTTCCAGGTGATAAACTCTCCACATTTTCTGGTTGTTCTGGGTTATCCCTGGCTCCAAAAGCATAATCCCAGTCTCGACTGGCGCAGGTCCGAAATTTTGTCGTGGTCTCTGCAATGTATTTCCACTTGTCTTCAGAAACCAGTTAAAGTCTTGTGCACTTCTTCGGTATCACAATTGCCAGAGGAGTACCGAGAGTTCCTAGACGTTTTTGACACGGTGCGTGCTGGTACGTTGCTTCCTCACCGGTCTTATGATTGTGCCATAGACCTGCAACCTAGAGCCATTCCTCCTCGGGGCTGGGTTTACCCTCTGTCTGTTGCGGAGAATTGTGCTATGGAGGAGTATGTTGCTGATGCTCTGTCACGGGGGATCATCCGCAAATCCTGCTCTCCTGCAGGCGCTGGCTTCTTCTTTGTGAAGAAAAAGGGTTGCGAGTTAAGACCATGCATCGATTATAGGGGTCTTAATCGTCTTACCATTAAGAATGCTTACCCTATTCCAATCATTACGGAACTCTTTGACCGCCTCAAGGGAGCTACGGTCTTTACTAAACTTGATTTGAGAGGGGTGTACAATCTTGTTAGGATCAAGGAGGGCCAAGAACAGCATTTAACACCAGGAGCGGGCATTATGAGTATCTTGTAATGCCCTTTGGCCTATGTAATGCTCCTGCTGTTTTCCAGGAACTTATTAATGATGTCCTACGAGATATGTTGCAACAGTGTGTTGTGGTGTACCTAGACGACATCCTCATACACTCACCCACACTTGAAGCTCATCGTTCTGATGTTACACGGGTTCTTCAGAGACTACGTGAGAACGGCCTGTTTTGTAAACTCGAGAAATGTGAGTTCCATCAGACTCAAGTAACCTTCCTAGGTTATGTTATCTCCGTTGCAGGGTTCTCCATGGATCCTGACAAGTTATCTGCAGTTCTGCAATGGCCTCGCCCAGTTGGTCTTCGGTCTATTCAACGTTTTTTGGGGTTCGCCAATTACTATAGAAAGTTTATTGTGTACAATATGCAATACAATGCCCTGCATAAAATTGCAATTAAACATAACATTTTGAATGGAGAAACCTACATCTGGATTTAATATACTCTGAGATTTTTTCTCTTAAAATAGGTCATGCACATGGAAATAAAAGAAAAGCTATATAATATTACATTTAATAAGAAGTACATGTGTGTACATAAAACCTTAGGGATAAGAACAACTTTCATTGATCTATTTTTGGTAAGGCACATACAGTTACACTCACAACCTCTAGGTTTCCTTAGAGTAAGTACATTTTTATGCAAAAAATTACAACTATCTACACAGTCTTAGTCAGAAGGATAGATTTCATCCAGACATCTGTGAGTCCTCATAGTAACACAAATCCAGGGAATCTTGTTTCCAGGCACTATCCCTCATGTTCAGTACATGACTGACAAGCTCTAAGCAAAAGCTTTGTCATTTTAGATTTTAATCTGATTTAAAAGTTAAAAAAAAAATCAAAAATGTTCCAGAAATAGCTGCTCATCAAGGATGATATAATAGAGTCTATGTTTTAAGAAAATAAATTACTGAATGAAAGAAGTTTACATTTTGAATTTAACTTAGATATCAGCTCTTATAGTATTTAGTGCCAGAAATGTGTAAAGTCACAAGGGATTTGAATTGTAAGTGCTTTATGCATTGCTCCTTAGAGTAAATTTCCCTCAGGGTGCCCTATATCTTTACACACTGTGAATAATTACAATTCATCCATCTCCCGGCTTCAAAGCATTACATTTTCTAGAAATCGAATGCAAATGTCCAAAATTCAGCTGCAATTGTATGTATCTCAGATTTAAAAGATTATTGAGTGAATATTACATTGGCTCATACTCAAATATTTTAAGGATATTATCGCCTAGATTTAGAGTTCTGCGTTAGCCGTCAAAACCAGCGTTAGGGGGTCCTAACGCTGGTTTTGGCCGCCCGCTGGTATTTAGGGTCAGTCAGGAAAGGGTCTAACGCTCACTTTCCAGCCGTGACTTTTCCATATCGCAGATCCCCCTACGCCATTTCTGTATCCTATCTTTTCAATGGGATCTTTCTAACGCCGGTATTTAGAGTCTTGGCTGAAGTGAGCGTTAGAAATCTAACGACAAGACTCCAGCCGCAGAGAAAAGCCAGGAGTTAAGAGCTTTCGGGGCCAACGCCGGTTCATAAAGCTCTTAACTACTGTGCTCTAAAGTACACTAACACCCATAAACTACCTATGTACCCCTAAACCGAGGCCCCCCCACATCGCCGCCACTCTATTAAATTTTTTAACCCCTAATCTGCCGACCGCACACCGCCGCAATCTACATTATCCCCATTATCCCTATGTACCCCTAATCTGCTTACCTGCTTACCTTACCAGCCCTTAAAAGGGCCTTTTGCGGGGCATGCCCCAAAGAATTCTGCTCTTTTGCCTGTAAAAAAAAATACAATACCCCCCCAACATTACAACCCACCACCCACATACCCCTAATCTAACCCAAACCCCCCTTAAATAAACCTAACACTAAGCCCCTGAAGATCTTCCTACCTTGTCTTCACCACGCCGGGTATCACCGATCCGTCCAGAAGAGGGTCCGAAGTCTTCCTCCTATCCGGGCGATGTCTTCATCCAAGCGGGGGCTGAAGAGGTCCATCATCCAGCTGAAGTCTTCATCCAAGCGGGGGCTGAAGAGGTCCATCATCCGGCTGAAGTCTTCTATCAAGCCGCATCTTCAATCTTTTTTCTTCCGGCTCCATCTTCATCCCGCCGACGCGGAACATCCTTCCTCCACAATGAACTCCCGATGAATGAAGGTTCCTTTAAGGGACGTCATCCAAGATGGTGACCCTCAAATTCCGATTGGCTGATAGGATTCTATCAGCCAATCGGAATTAAGGTAGGAAAATTCTGATTGGCTGATGGAATCAGCCAATAAGATTCAAGTTCAATCCGATTGGCTGATCCAATCAGCCAATCAGATTGAGCTCGCATTCTATTGGCTGTTCCGATCAGCCAATAGAATGCGAGCTCAATCTGATTGGCTTCAGAGTGAGGAGTAAACACATTACAGAATTTCTTATAGCAGTTTTAGAGGTACACTGTACTGTTCTTTCCCCGTAAAAGGCCAGATTACAAGTGGAGCGCAAACATTTCAGATCAGGTTTTCGCAATCGTCTGCGCTCAGATTAAATGATATTACCAGTTCAACATAAATGCGATTGCAATTTACACTAGAATTATTTACTGCGAATTCAGAGCTGAGGTTAACTGTTTCGCAAAACATAACAGTGTCACAAAACACATCAAAAATACATTACAAAAGTATACTTACACTCATAATAACACCATCTAATAAAAAATATTTTAAAAAAAAATGCAAAAAAAGTTATAAGTGCTCCATGATATGAGGTCTCAAAAAGGGAGGCAAAAGACATTAACATTGAGATACATACATATACATGTCTAAAGATGTATATGTGTGTGTGTGTGTATATATATATATATATATATATATATATATATATATATATATATATGTGTACATATGTATTTATTTTTGTATATATGTATTTAAAGACATATATACACATATAAACACATAAATGCATATGTACACACACACGCACATATATATATATATATATATATATATATATATATATATATATATATATATATATATATATATATATATATATATATATATATATATAAAATCCACTGAAATAAGTGCACTCCCACGAACAGTAAGTTTCAATTCTGCCAGGCTGCTATAGAAAGTTCAAATATCCAAGTTATAACACGAGCACTCACTGGACTTTATTCCATATAAACAAGTGACGTTTCGGGTTGTTCACCCCTTCATCAGACCAACAATTGTACAGAGTGAATCAAACATTTTATACCCATTGAAACCCCACCCACTGTGCAAAAAAGGCCCAAATGTTGCCATAGCAACTATAGAAAAACCAAATACATTGTGAATGTTCATAGTTACTAATCCTGTGTTAATATTATACAGTGCAATCATAAACATATATTGTAGTAATAGTGGGACCATTTGCAGAACATCACTGAGTATAGTCAATCGTTGTTAGTGATAAAAACAAATTCTCTATTTAATATTATCACAAACCTCAGTTGTTATTCCTGCACTGAGAACAGGGTCGGCTCCAGAACTAATGAAATGGGGGGGGGGGGGGGGCATTTTTTTTTCATGAGGGGGCACGCATTTACAAAGCATGTATGAGAGTTAAAATAAGAGCAAACCTACATGTTCTGCAGGAAAGTATAGCTTCTGGCTGGCTTATCCCCCACTATTAACATTTGGAGAATATGTGCTAAATCACTAGGTAAAAGAATGAAATCCTATGTAGTGCACTAAAACAGAGCCATTAAACTTAAGACCCACAGTGCAATAGCTCCTTAAAAATAATTCACCCCTTAATCACCATGATCCAAAACCCTTAAACTCATTCTCAAATCTCAATCATGTCCCCTAAACTGCCATGCACCCCAAACCCCCCAATGCAATTAACCCCTTTGTTTGCAATAGCAGTGAGGATAGTAGGTTCTCAGGTACTGGTAATTTTGTAGATTAGATTTAGCTACACCTGTTTCGCAATAACTAACGGATATCAGGCTACTTAATACAACCTATGTACTGTGAACCTATAAGAATATGATTGTATCATATAAATATAAGTCTATAAATGGCTATCCGCTTCTATCGATGCCTCAAAAAGTGCACGGTAATCTTAGGCCCAGCCTAAGATCACAGTGCACTTTTGAGGCGGTAGCCATTTATAGACTTATATTTATATGATACAATCATATTCTTACCATGGTCTATTGTTTAAGAAAATGAGTAACTCACGATAGTTAAGTAAAATTAATAGGGTTAAGACAAGTCTAAAATGTTTCTAATTAACTTCTAATGCCAAATAAGAGGTTAAGACACGGAGCTCCTTGCAGATGCATGATGCCACCTCACAGTTCAGCAGATAACTCCGCCCCCAGCATGCAGCATTACATAACAATTCATTATTTAATTTATTATTTTTAAAGCGTATGATCATATCAATATTTTTTTGAGGGGGCACAGCATTCCATTTGGGTGGGCATTGACACCCCAATGCCCCCCCTTGGAGCCGACCCTGAAAAATGGCCTCTTAAGCCCCGCCCTCAAACTACGTGCAACAACAACAAGGGAATGTAGCAATGTGTATCATAAATGTATCATAAACTATTTGACATAACGGTATCCAAATCAATGTATAGATGTGTATAAAAATACAAATGTCTAGTATAATCACTTCCAAGGGTGTACCTAGTACTGTATTGGACCTAGTAATGCAGATAAGTCTATATACGAGCATTTATCTAAGAAATTGCTCAAAATGTATCCTCAGAGTTACCTACATGTAGACAAACTGATCAAACTATTTTCAAAAAAATAATAAAACATAAAAATTCAAACCAAAAGTCTAGGAAAACATATAGAATTAAACACATAGATTAAGATAGCATCAGGGAGCATACATACATTTTCACTATGTGTATGGTACATCCATATACATCTCTTAAATGTCTTATTTTAGTTACATCATGGGGAAAGTAAACTAAGCATTTATATACGGATCAGATTATCAAAATAGAATAAAAACATAGATAAAGCTAGCATCAGGGAGCATAGGTAAATTTTCACTAAGTATATGGTACATCCATATATACTATATATATATATATATATATATATATATATATATATATATATCTTACATGTCTCATTTCAGTTATAGCATGGGGGAAATTAAACTAAGCACTTATATACGGATCAGATTAATAAGATCAATAAATCAAAGTCTATCTACAAGAAGCAGTGCCAGTCCACATTTGTGTTAAGGCCCCTGGGTTGTACCGTATCAAGCCTGTAGATTCATTGTGCTTCTAGTTGTAGTAGTTCTAGTTGTCCCTATTCAAACCCCTCTTCAGAGGGGGAACATGATCTATCAGTTGGAACCGTAGGTCCTTGACAGTGTGGCCCTTCTCTGCAAAGTGCCTGACTACAGGCTGATCGATGTTACCCTTGTCTATGGCAGCCCGAATGGCACTCCTATGATTGGCCATACGTTTCTTTATATCCTCTGTCGTTTTCCTGATGTAAAACAGACCACAAATGCAGCTGAGCATATATATTACATATTTCTTAGTGCAGGTCAAATAATGTTTAATCCTAAACCTCTGATTGGTATGTGGGTGTCTAAAGTCACTTCCTTGTATCATAGAGTTACATGTTGTGCAACTAAGGTTTTTGGTTTTAACCAAGTTTCTGTTTTGTAACAATGTTGGGGGTCAGTATGCATCAAGAGATCCCTGAGGTTTTTACCTCGCTTAAACCCCGTCCTTGGTGGTGCATATGTATCAAAAGGTAAAGAGGCATCACTGTTAATAACACGCCAATCCTTCTTAAGTGTCTTAGACATCATCCTCAATTGAGGTGAGTAAACCATGGTGAAAGTCATACGTGGAGTGACGTCCTTATTTATAAGTGCATTGGAGCCCTTTTCAGTTAAGTAGATGAAAACATGAAAAATCATATTTAATAAAGGTTTTAACTGTATTAACTGTACATATTTCATACTCCAATGTCCTGAACATATTCTTCTATGTGTAAAACATTGGAATGTGAAATATTTATATTTTTATGTCGGGTTAGCGCACATTACAATACATGGTCGGATTAGCGAATATGTGAATACACAGTTGGGTTAGCACATATGTGAATACATGGTCGAGTTAGCGATTCTGTGAATACGCGGTGGGGTTAGAGCATATGTGAATACGCGGTGGGTTTAGCGATCATGTGAATACGCGGTGGGGTTAGAGCATATGTGAATATGCGGTGGGGTTAGAGCACATGTGAATACGCGGTGGGTTTAGTGATTATGTGAATACGCGGTGGGGTTAGAGCATATGTGAATACGAGGTGGGTTTAGTGATTATGTGAATACGCGATGGGGTTAGAGCATATGTGAATATGCGGTGGGGTTAGAGCACATGTGAATACGCGGTGGGTTTAGTGATTATGTGAATACGCGGTGGGGTTAGAGCATATGTGAATATGCGGTGGGGTTAGAGCACATGTGAATACGCGGTGGGGTTAGAGCATATGTGAATACGCGGTGGGTTTAGTGATTATGTGAATACGCGATGGGGTTAGAGCATATGTGAATACGCGGTTGGGTTAGCGATTATGTGAATATGCGATGGGGTTAGAGCATATGTGAATACGCGGTCGGGTTAGCAATTATGTGAATACGTGATGGGGTTAGAGCATATGTGAATACGTGGTCGGGTTAGCGATTATGTGAATACGCGGTAGGGTTAGAATATATGTGAATACGCAGTTGGGTTAGCGATTATGTGAATACGCGATGGGGTTAGAATATATGTGAATTCGTGGTGGGTTTAGTGATTATGTGAATACGCAGTTAGGTTAGTGCATATGTGAATACGTGGTAGGGTTAGCGATTATGTGAATATGCGGTGGGGTTAGAGCATATGTGAATATGCGGTGGGGTTAGAGCACATGTGAATACGCGGTGGGTTTAGTGATTATGTGAATACGCGGTGGGGTTAGAGCATATGTGAATACACAGTGGGTTTAGTGATTATGTGAATACGCGGTGGGGTTAGAGCATATGTGAATACGCAGTGGGTTTAGTGATTATGTGAATACGCAGTGGGGTTAGCGCATATTTAAATATTAGGCTACAATTTTGCCTGGACAATGGATTTTGAGATGTCTGACTGAATCTAAATATATTGTGAGTGATAGTAGTCAATAGACTTAATAAAAAATTTAATTTTCTAAGTGCTGAAGTCCCTTTCTTTATAAGGGGCATTACATTATTTTGTCCCGGTATCTGTCTACAAATTTTGGATACATCATAAAATGGAGTGGAATACAACCAAAAGGGTCATCCACTTGACTGCCCAATGCAACAGGAACACCCTTGTGAGATGGCTCTGGAATGTGTGTTTTAAATGTAATAATATTTTTGCAATTACAACTGAGCATTTTGTTTAGGACATGAAATCCACCTCTTACTAACAGGGTCATGAAAGTCAAAATATGTCTCCCAATTTTTTTCTAAATGTAGCCACCAATCAGCAAGCACTACCCAGGTGCAGAATGTATTTTTTTCTATAATAGAAGTAAATTAGAAAGTTGCTTAAAATTGCATGCTCTATCTGAATCATGAAATAAAAATTTGGGTTGTCTCCCTTTAAAGGGATTCTAAACCCATTTGTTTTCTTTTATGATTCAGATAGAGCATGCAATTTTTTTTCTAACTTACTCCTACGATAAATTTGTATTCGTTCTCTTGCTATCTTTATTTAAAAAGCAGGAATTTAAAGCTTAGGAGCCAGCCTATTTTAGGTTCAGGACCCTGGATAGCACTTGCTAATTGGTGGCTACATTTAGCAAACCAATAAGAAAGCATAGCCAAGGTTCTCAACCAAAAAATAGGCCATTCCTGCTTTTTAAATAACGTTAGCAACATAAAGATGAAAAATTTATAAAAGGAGTCAATTAGAAAGTTGCTTTAAATTGCTGATCTGAATCATGTGAATTTATTTATACAATATTAAACATAAATTAAAAAAGCTGATCAGCAAAAGAGCAATAAAATAATTGTAGCAATTAAATAGTAAGAATGTAACAATCAAACTAACTTGACACAATATAGCAACACACAATATGGCACTATAGCAAATGTCAGTGTAGCATCAAAAATAACAAAACAACCCTGGAGCTGATATGCGAAACAAATGTTGAAGGTCCGGAATAAGAGTGAGCGGTCGAGATCCCCAGCTGATTCCTTGAGAAGCAGAGTGAGGCTGGAACGACAAACGGATCCAAATCATACACAGGCAGAAAACCAAACAAAAGGTGTTCACTTTTACTTACACCGTGTCTTGGTTGCTGCTGCGCCGGCCAGCAGTTTTCCTATTTCCTGCAAGAGGGATTAAGAATGAACCTCAGCTACCCAAAAGACAAAACTGATATCAGTATTACACCAAATGATTAATATTTGCATCTATTAAGGGCACTCCCATTTGCGATATCCAACCAATGAGCACAGCTAATACAGGTTTAAAAAGCCCTGTATTACACCTTTCTGGAGCTTGACAAAGGCCCTGACCGGGCTGAAACGCGTTGCTCCTCCTACTCCACGCCACCTGACGTAACATTACCTACACAGACCGGCTTCTGTGTTAACTGCAACTTTCAGCGGAGTATCTTTGAAAAATCCGGTATTGTTCCAAAGGCTTATCCGGCTCTGCTACAGCTTGCTAAAAGGGATCCATCGGCGCAGCAGCAACCAAGACACGGTGTAAGTAAAAGTGAACACCTTTTGTTTGGTTTTCTGCCTGTGTATGATTTGGATCCGTTTGTCGTTCCAGCCTCACTCTGCTTCTCAAGGAATCAGCTGGGGATCTCGACCGCTCACTCTTATTCCGGACCTTCAACATTTGTTTCGCATATCAGCTCCAGGGTTGTTTTGTTATTTTTGATGCTACACTGACATTTGCTATAGTGCCATATTGTGTGTTGCTATATTGTGTCAAGTTAGTTTGATTGTTACATTCTTACTATTTAATTGCTACAATTATTTTATTGCTCTTTTGCTGATCAGCTTTTTTAATTTATGTTTAATATTGTATAAATAAATTCACATTGTATTCTTTTAAAACAAGTTATCTCATTACTGAGGCCAAAGGTTTCATATTTTAAACATTTGACTATTGTCACGGTTTATCCAATCACTAGTTTCAGCTGCAATGTTTTGCAGCGCCAAGGTCTTTTGAAATATTTGGTTCCATCTGGGACACGATTTTCAAAATACAAATTTTCTGTTTTTGGTTGTGGAGATAGGGGTCTCCATTTTTTCCCTTGGTCTATTGGTGCCTTTTCCTTAGCGCAGGGCAACATTTTCCTTATTTTTGATCTGAATCATGACAGAAAATATTTGGGTTTAGTGTCACTTTAAGTTTTATACCCCTTTAAAGTTGTTTTCTTCCTTCAAAATTTTTTTAATTTGAATAAATTGATCCACTCCTCAACTCGATGCCCACACATACCTGAAAAACAAGAGTAATTAAAAAAAAAATAACACATAATTTGGAAAATATATAAACATGCACAATGCACCAGCAAACAACGTTGATTTATTAATGAAGCAGTGAATAACTAATACGATCACTCTCTGGAAATGACCGGATACCTAGAAGAGTATCATCACCTAAACTAGCTAATTGCAATGTAGCGAGGCAGACGTAGGCGTGGGCACAACTGGCCCAGCCCGCCCCTCGTCTATGTGGGAGGCTGCTGCTACTGGAAGCAGGTGGGATCTGCTCCGTGTCACCGCTGCAAGTCCTGGAGCGCACTTCCCACACACTCCTGTAGGCAAGGACCGCGATCCATTGGGAGCCCAGACACATAACCTGCAGGCAGGGGTCACTGCTCTGCTAACCCTGAACGGGAGTGAGCTGCTGCAGCCTGGGAGTTATGAAGCAATAAAGGAGGACCAGATAGCAGGGAATTCAGCAACTCGCCTTCCGTGGTTCTCCTGTTTATTTACAGCGTTGTGCGGGCTGACAATGAGGACTTACTAACAGCTGATACAAGTAGACACATCACATGTATGAGGTACTGGGCAGTCCCTACAAGGGAGATAAAAGACAACCTGCTTGCCTGGGAGAGAAGGAAGCTGATACCCAAGAAGCAAAAATGGGGTATGTATGACAGGATCAGCTCGCACTTGTTAGGCTGCTTCCTATTCAGTTCCATATGTCTTCGTTCTGTTGTAATATGCAAAGCATTGTATGTTTATATTCAGGTCCCCCTGACATTATTCCAGACAAATTCTATCTCCTTATCTGCCAGCCTCGCAGCTCCCAGCTGATACGTTGCACATGGCTAGGAGAAGTTTCCCAGCTGATACATATAAATCACATAGAAATAGACAGCAACATGCTGGGTGGGATTAGCCCTTTGAATTAAACACATTTCTGCAAACTAGATTATTTTTCTTCATATTTCGTATGTGATCTTTCTCTCCTAACTTTTTTTTTTTTTTTTACTCAATTTCATTTGTTTTCTCAAGACCCCTTAACCCTATATCTTGTAATAATGCTCAAAATAATACAATTACCAATTTATGATTGAAATAATTTAAAAACCGCAGATTATTGTCTGAGAACACTCATAATTTAACAACATTTGAAGTAAAGTACGAATTGGCTGTAGAAATTTGCTCATGGCTCCAAATTTGTAGTTTATTCTAGGTATACAGAAACATTATACCCCCGCAATAGATACTGGCTACTAAAAATGTATAAATGGCTTCAATGTTCGATATAACATTTCCCTGTTCCTTTCTATTATATCTGGAAATTATTTAGAATTCGAAGTGCCAGGAGGTGATGTGAAATGACCTTTCAAGTGTTCCATATTTCTGGATTTCAACTTTTATTTTAAATATGTTTCATAATTGTAACGTGTTAAATAGATCTCCTGATGCCATTGCTAATTTTGCCATTTCTACATCTATAACATTTTACTCCAAGATAAATGCCTTAGAATCTTATATTTTGTCAAATGTATTTGTGTTCAGTTTTACAGAAACTGTAGTCTTTTGCTATGTTGAAATTATTGGTGTCAGCAGATACCATGGCAACCTATGAATGTTGCAGCTATTAAACCATTGGTTACCAGAGGGAGATGCAATGTTCCCTGGCAGTTGAGGAGTTAATAACAATTTAAACTTGACTGGAAAGCAGCTTTCTGCATTTGATAAGAAACAACTATAAGTATGGCAACAAATAAAATTGTTTGTGACAATTTGAGGCTCAACTGCCCTGTAGCATTTAGATACTGCCATGGGTTTTGAAATCTTAGAAGCTATTGCTTTAATGCTGATAATATGCATATTAGTGCAGGGTTATGAGTGGATTCTCACTCAAAATAAAAGTTTATCAATATTTTTTTTCTTATATACTAAAACTAAAATTAGTCTATCATGATGATTTTTGTATACAAATACATTATTAAGCTTTTTCTTTAATCTCTTAAGGACATATGACAGAATTTTTCTGTCATAAAACAATTGAGCAAACAGAAAGCTGTGTGGTTAAAGGGACACTGTACCCAGAATTTTTATTTCGTGATTCAGATTAAGCATGACATTTTAAGCAACTTTCTAATTTACTCCTATTATCAAATTTTCTTCATTCTCTTGGTATCTTTATTTGAAATACAAGAATGTAAGTTTAGATGCCGGACCATTTTTGGTGATCAACCTGGGTTGTCCTTGCTGATTGGTGGATAAATTCATCCACCAATAAAAAAGTTCTGTCCAGAGTACTGAACCCAAAAAAAAGCTTAGATGCCTTCTTTTTCAAATAAAGATAGCAAGAGAACGAATACAAATTGATAATAGGAGTAAATTAGAAAGTTGCTTAAAATTGCATGCTCTTTCTGAATTACAAAAGAAAAAAATTTGGGTTCAGTGTCCCTTTAAGTATGATGTAATGTATAAATTAATTTGTTTGGTACCCACATATTTGTTTTAAAATGTTAATAACTGAGTTTTTGTCAATATTTTTGCAAGGCAGCAATACCACTGTAAAGTTTGTGGCCACCAAAATATTGCAACAACATTATTACAGTGAATGCATTGTTTTCTGCAGAAATAACGTGTTCCCTTTATCATCTTCACAGTAATATTGATGGTGGGAGCAACTAAAGTTAAAGGGGCATGTTACTTAGTAAATTCCAATTCCAAAAAAAAAAGGTGTTTAGAAATGTTTTACAGTGCTTTGTTGTTTTGAAAAGAAGCATTTTCTAGTGTTGAGAGAAATTCCAACATTTTCTGTAATAGTTGTCCCTGTCATCCACTGAGCAATTGTTACTGAAATATTAGTTACTACTTCTGGTGTGTTTCACTTTAAAGGGATATAAAACCTACATTTTTTTCTTTCATGATTCAGATAGAGCATGCAATTTTAAGCAACTTTCTAGTTTACTCCTATTATTAATTTTTGGTTCCGCACATGGGTAGCACTTGCTGATTGGTGGCTAAATGTAGCGCTACCCCCAGGGTGCTGAATCAAAAATTGTCTGTCTCCTAAGATTTACATTCCTGCTATATCAAATAAAGATACCAAGAGAACAAATTAAAATTGATGAGGAGTAATTTGGAGTATGCAATTTTAAGCAACTTTCTATCTGGATCACGCAATAAAAAAATTGGGTTTCATATTCCTTTAATTTTAAACAGCTTTTACCTAATCTTTTTCATGCAGAAGAACATTTTAACAAGTTTTATCTGCAACTCTCATATGCATGATAGAAACATTAAGCATTTAGATGATGGAGATGGTTAAAAAAATAATTAAAAAAAATAATGTATGTAATATATAAAACAAAATATATATTATATATTTTATATATAATAATAAATAAAATATATAATATATATTTTGTTTTAGCTCTAGTCTAGGCCTAACTTAATAATAATATTATTATTATTATTATTATTATTATTATTATTATTATTATTACCACACCTAAGCAACATAACAGACATGCTAATAGTGTTATTTACGTGCAAGATAATTTGGTAGCAAAATTGTGGATGGTTTGCTGTTTTAGAATAGGCTGTCCACATACGGCTTTGAATCCAAGGTAATAACAGTGATAAGTGAATACAATATTTTGTTGGCTTCTCTGGTAGTGAAAGGGTTAAACACTTCTAGGCATACTTATTATGAGTCTTTGCCACCTCTTGATTTTCTCTAATAGAAAAATCTATTGTTTAGTTTCTGCAGACTTAACCTTAGTATTCCTTGTCACAGTTATTTTTACCTCTTTTCTGCCATACTTTTGCCTGATCTTCTATATAGACTATCACTAAAGAGATTGAGATAGATAAGAACATTTTAAATTGAATGACAGCAAAATGTTGTGTGTTGTCCTCCAAATGTCCTAGGAACAATTCTAATGTGCTTGTGCCTTTCATTCTGTATGGTGACAAGAGACAAACAGTTGCTTATAAATACAATATTAGAGGAGTCAGACATTGTTATCTTTAGTTACAGCATTCCTCTGAGCTGGAGCAGTCTGTGCTTTTAGTTTCTGAACCACTGCATTAATTCACCCACAACAGCTTTACAAAATGTTATATTTTGCATTTAAAGACGGTGCATATATTATTTTTTCCATTTACCTCAGGAAATCTTCTACAAATCATCTCTAGTACTATACATTTATTAAAGGGACATTCTTGTGTACAACTAGCTTCCAGTAATGCATTGCGGCTTCTTTAACTGAAGATACCAAAAGAATGAAACAAATTAGAAAATAGAAGTAAATTGGAAAGCAGTTTAAAATTGTATTCTCTTTCTGAATCATTTCTCAAAGGCGAAAGCCTAACGGCAAAATGTACATCAGGCATATCTCCTGAATTCTCTCAGCACATTTGTTTGTTTTTCTAATTGAAATTTTGGTGTCAGAGAATATTTTTTCAGTGTATGGATGCACGGACCCAACCAGTTTAAATAATTGTGTGAGTTCTACCTTTATTTATAGATTGGGGGACTGTGTCCTCTTTTTATTTAATGTTTTTTTTGGTGGAACTGACATAATGGGGCAACCGTTGCTGATTGCTCCATGACTGTATCTCTGTCATCTTATCTTGATTGTGGAATTTGTTATATTTTGTGACTTGTGTGCTGTTTGGATTCTATCTGTTTTGGACTCTTAGAATTTTACTATAATATATTTTTTTATTTAATTCTATTTGTATTATAAAGGTTATGTTTTATTAATTAACGTGAGACATTGTATCCTTCCTTTGTATTTCTATAAGTGAGTGCACTTTATGCGCCTCTATTTCTTGCGTTTTGTTGTCATCCATATATGTTTTGGCATTGAGCACCCCCCACTCATTTAATATATATGGAGCATTCCCATTATTATGTTTAAGTGGGTTGATTGATATAATTATTAACTATTCTTTTTCTTTTGAACCAAAAATGGTCCAGCTCCTAAGCTTACATTCCTTCTTTTTCAAATAAAGATACCAAGAGAATAAAGTCAAGAATGGGAGCAATTAGAAAATTGCTTAATATTGCATGTTCTATCTTAATCATGAAAGAAAAAAAAAAGGGTTTTGTATATCTTCAAATGCACATAAAATGGCAACAATAAAACACTGTATTATGAGTATTTTATTATTGCATCCAACAAAGTGGTTAAACTCCTAGGTAAAGTCAGCTCTGGTCAAGACCACACTAATTGTTTGAGGGTGAATGCAGCTGCTGAGATGTCTATGTTCAGCTCAAGAAAAGCAGTTCATTTCCTATTTAATTATGTGTTTAATCTCTATGGGGATTGAAGACATTTCTTTGCAAGCAAAAATGCAATAATAAAATGTGCTAGCACCAATACAAGAATTGTATTATTCCTTTTAACCTACACCCAAATCACAATCTGAATGGATACTAGAGGGACATGCTGCTTGCTAACCATCTGTCCGCTGCATGGCCGAGTGACTGTGTGTTGCAAAATCGGAAATGTAAAGGAGTAGTAGAAAGCTCTACTATAAAATCATACTTTAGTAGCTTTGGGTCTCATGTGTAGATCAAGTGAACATTCTACTATAAATGTGCATCATACACAGTTACACAGAAAAAGCTATGGAAGGTGGTATTGTTGCGTCCAAATCTTGCTGATTTACCTACAATTGTCTGTATTATTAAATTGTCACAACTCATATAAGGAACAAATATGTGAAGCATAACCTTAAAGGGCCATAAACCCCAATTGTTTTTATGATTCAGATAGCCAAAGCAGTTTTAAATAACTTTCTAATTTACGTCTTTGATCTAATTTTGTTTTGGTTTCTTGGTATCCTTTGTTGAAAAGTATAGCTAAGTAGGCTCAGCAGTGCACTATTGGGAGCTAGCTGCTGATTGGTGGTTGCACCGAAATGCATGTTATCCTTAGTTTATTTGTTCAGCTAGTTCCCATTAGTGCATTGGTGCTTTTCCTTAATCAAAGTAAATTAGAAAGTTTGTTTAAAATTGTATTCTCTCTACCTGAATCATGAAAAGGAAAAAAGTGGGGTTTTCAGGTCCCTTTAAGACCTTAGCACACAAAGAGCACGTGTTTAACACTGAGTTACCATGAGTAAGTAGCTAATGCAATCAGTTTTTCACTTGTATATTGGATTGGAAATTCATAGGAAAACGCAAGTTCTTTAAATGCTGAAGCATTGGCATTACATATTATTTGTTTTTACACCATATATCCGGCAGCTAACTAGCAGCCTAGGAGCTGCATGCGGTCCTTGGAGGTTTAGCCTGCGTCCTCCCTTCTTGACTCCTGAGCAGCAAATAATGTCTGTTTACATCATACGATTCCATTATTACGTTTTACCCCCTGGGTCCTATATATACAGTTTCATCTAAAGGGACAATAATGGAAAAAAAACTTATTTTAAAGCCTGCTCCCTGTTTGCTTAGTGGTTTATATATAAAGAAAAGGTAGTTCTCTAGCACACGCTCCCTGGTTTATATACAAAAGTACATGGGGAGTTCAACCTATGGCAACAACAGCTCCTGAGCCAGCACAGGCAGCTGCTAGTCAAAAACTGCACTTTTTATTTAATTTTTTTTTTAATGTCCATTTAAATGTTTTTGAGGACTCAGACCAGGGGGGACCTAGACCTTAAAACCCAGTGATGCTCTCAGGGATTACAGCAGTGTTACATAAGCTACATGACCTACAGTATGTGAACACATGACCATCACACCTAATATGAGTGTTGGACATCCTATTACAAAACCATGGGCATTAATGTGGAGCTGTCCCCCCTCTTGCTTTCCACAAGAATTTTGTAGTGTGTCTTGGAATTTGTGCCCGATCAGCCAAAAAAAAGCTTTTGTGAGGTCAGGCACTGATATTGGATGAGAAGGTCTGGATCGCTGGTAGGCAGCTTTCTCGTGGCATCTGCCACACCCAGATTTTTCCATCACACTCGTGGATAGGGAAGTGTGATTCATCACTCCAGAGAATTGTTCCACTGCTCTTGAGACCAGTGGTGGCGCTTTACACCACTCAAGCAGACGCTTCGTTTTGCCGGTTTTAATGTCAGGCTTGTGTATGTGGCCTACCACCTTGTGGTTGGGCTATTGTTGCTCTTAGAAGATTCTAATTCACAATATTAGCAATTAAAGTTTAAATTTCACAAACTGATGTGGCAAATGTGGTATCCTATGACAGTGCCATGTTTAAAGTCACTGAGCTCTTCAGTACAATCCATTAAGCTGCCAATGTTTATTTATAGAGATGTTATGTACCTGTTAGCAATGGCTGTGGCTGAAACACCTGTACTCAATTAGTAGGGGTGTCCACTTTTGGCAATATAGTGTATTAGGGTTGAAAGGTGGTACTGGTCAGGATCACAATTTTCTACCAATTACTTTTGCTTGCTGTATTTGTCCTGGGTAGAGCTAATATAAAAAGGGACTGCCTTGTATGTGTATGGCAATTGGCACTATTATAAATGAGCGGGGCTGCTGCAATAATACATGTGTACTCGGCACTCCTTAGAACCCACTGGACTTAGGACTGTTTATGTGCCCCTTTAAGTAACCCTGGTTGGCAATCAATGAGATGTTTATACTGCGTTTGTAAAGATGGTTTGTGCAAGTCGTGCAAAGGACATGTAGAGTTAGTGAAAGAGAGGTAGATGTTATTCACTGACAAGCAATCACATTACAAAACTGAACATCTATTTTTTTTTTTTTTTTTTTTTAAGGGTATCTGAGGGGACAAGGTACAGATGAGGTATACAGATTCAGATAATTATATGTTTTCTGGCTAATTTAACTAAAACTGTGGTGACTATATGTTGTATTTGAAGTTCAGTAATACATTTCTACTTAGTAAAAGGATAAATTATTGAATTTTATGGTGCTCAGTGTTACATACCAGGATTCTTTAATGAAGTGAGTCTCAAGCAGTGTCAAACCCTCAGGTGATGGTGTTGCGCAGAATAAAGACTGAGGATTAAATCATGTCAAGGGCCTTATGGAACTAGCTTAGAGCAAAAAACATTTAAAACACATTTTTTATATAATTACAAAAAATGTAACTTTTATGTTTTATTCTAATAATGAAAATGTTTCCTAGTGCTATAGTTTTAGTACAATAAAAAATATCAAGATTGTCAAATGCATTTCATGTCAACTATATCTCAGAACAAAAAAAAATGTTTTTTTTTTTTTTAATGGCTGTGTCAATTTAACCCTTTCCCGCCGTTGGGACATTCCATGCTGTCCTAACTGCACTGGGCTTTAGCATCGTTAGTAAGGCATGGAACGTCACAGCCATTTGGCTGTCCTGAAGTCATAGCCGCTTCGTAAATGGGATTGTGAGCTAGAGGGCGTGCCTAGCATCATAGGCACCCCCCCCGACCCAATCCACTCATTAAAATCATGCAATCACATGAACAATTGTATGATTTAAATTTTTACTTATTTTTTTACAGTTCTGATTTAGACAAATAAGGGTTAAGCAAACTGGCACGTGTAATCAAGATGCACAGTTTAGCACAATGTTTCTCATTTCTAGTCCTCATGACCCTTAACAGGCCATATATTCATTATATCTTAAATGTACATGGATCCCAAGTTTTTTTTCTTTCTTTCATTGTTCAGATAAAAAAATACAATTTTCAACAACTTCATTTTATTTCTGTGTTTATAATTTGCTTCATTCTCTTGATATCCTTTGTTGAAAAGCATATCTAAATAGGCTCAGTAGCTGCTGATTGGTGGCTGCACATAGATGCCTCTTGTGATTGGCTCACCCATGTGCCTTGTTATTTCTTCAACAAAGGATATCTGAAGAATGAAGCAAATTATTTAATAGAAGTAAATTGGAATGTTTAAAATTGTGTTCTTTATCTGAATCAGGAAAGAAAAAAATTTGGGTTTCATGTCCCTTTAACTAGAACACAGGTGAAATAATCAGCTCACCCATCAGCTGATTATTTCACCTGGGCTCTAATTAGGATATAATAAATTTATTTAAAGTTTAATTTTGACTTGACTGTTTCTTTGACAGCATTGACAGAACTGTTTGTCACTTCTAGTATATTGTAAGTGAGAGGTTCCCACTTTTATAGACGCTCTGACCTTTCACAAAGTCCTCACAGTGTACCCTAAACATACCTGTAACATAACTATCAATACAAATTATGTTTATTTTTTTTAATTTTTTTTTTATTGATTTCTTATGACAACTCAAATTTATTAACATAAGTGTGATGGATAGAACACAAAGGAACAGTTATGTCTCTCCTGTATGTAGCTATTTCCTATTGCTTTAAATCAGATGTTTCCTGTAGACTTAAAGGGACATAAACGGTTTGTAATTGTAATATCAAAAATATGCTTATAAACAATGTATTTATTGTAAAAAATGTTACAATATGCCTTCATTATTTATGTGCCCATGTTTCCTGTAAATTAACACTGTGAGAATTGGAAATGCAAGCTGCAGACTTCACAAGTCTAACCCTGCAGGAGACTGCAGTCTTTCCCCCATTGCTGTCTCTTTCCTGCAGGCTGTGACATCACTATCAGTGCCCGTGGTGATGTCGCAAGGGGAGGGACTACCTGCTGAAGGTTGTTGGAGAGGGATTTGGAGTGGTCACATGACCCTGTAAATTGCAGGTAATTGCTGTATAAACAGCAAATACCCGCAGCAGCATTTAAAATGCTATGGTATGATCACCTGTGGCACCAAATATGAACCTATCCACTAAATACAGCATGCAACAAAAATGCACACAATATCCTTCATATGAAAGAGGGGATTGCCCATAATCAAATGAGGTGTCATGCCCCTTTAAATATCAGGTAATTGACATATAAATGTTATCACCTGTATACAGTCCTCTGGGCTATAAAAGGGGCCCCTTGCACCCAAAATATGGTCTACAACTGGGCAAGTGACACCTCATTTTTAAAGAGGCAAAGTTGCTCTTTTTGAAGAGAGGGGTCACGTGTAGGTGGTTATCTGCTGATCACTGTGATCCCCTGTCAGAACCATAAGCATATGCAAACATTAGGGATGAGGGGTATCCCTTATGTTGCCCTCCACAATACATACATGAATCTGAGACCCTTTATTTAAAAGCAGCAATCCTGCTCTTGCAAATGAGTGATCCTGTTCCAGCTGCTTGTCATACCAATGAGAAGTACGTCTTGACTTTGATTCTAATTATGGGAGTTTAATACTTTTTAAGAGGCCTTTATTACCCCCCCGGCCTCACGATAATAATATATCATATTACCCAACATTTGAAAGAGTGAGATTTCATTATTCAAATATGGTGGTTTTATATCCTTATAGCTATGAAGTGATAGATCGATGTTTGGTTTGTATGAACTAAGTAAAATAAAAAATAAAAAAAAGAATCAAAAGCAATAGGATAACTGGGGAAAATGTTAAAATGGGTGAAATGTTGTGACGTTCTTTATAGCATGACTTTCGTTACAACTGTTTTATGTTTTTTTCTTTTTTTTTTTTTTTTAAGATTTATGGGTAGGAACATGCTCACATTGTCAAAATAGGTGAAGCCACCCCTCTGGGAAATTAGAATTTTGTGTAATTTTAAATGTAGGTAATATTTGTATGGTTGGATATTTTATACCTACTTATTTTCTGCATACATTGCAAGATGGTGAATAATGATAGAAATAATTATTGTTCTCATTCCTGACTTTTAATTATTAAATGAACCATAAAAGTATAAAATCATAAATGTTGCTGTTATCGGAAGGTGAACCAATGCTAAAGGTGGAACAATAAAATGTTTGTTTGAAATATTTAGGAAATAATGACTCCCATACTGCTCTTTACTATGTTATTAATCACATGATGCAATATGAAGTTATGCAATATCTGTATCCCATGATGCTGCAATTTTTTTTTTATCAAGACAACAACAAAAAAGCAAAACGGGTTCTTAAAATGTTGCATCAGTCACACAAAGGCTCCATCTAGCCCAGCAGCAGCACTGATCACTCCTCAAGGTGGGCGCACCAGAAGGCATCATATTAGTGTCACAGCACTTGGTGATACTGCTGCCATTTTACTTGGGTTATCATGTCACCTCACATTCCCTCCTGTGTGTAGGAATGGGCATAAAACCAGCTAGTTTCACTAAAGTTACTGTTCTGCAAACTGTATGTTTGCTGCTAGTTGCTACAAATTCACCAATAGTGAGATTGGTTTACCAAACAGAAAAAAACACAACAAAGACCCCTGTAACGATGGTTGAATTTGTCAGAGCGACAACCACCATGTTTTCTTAGACAGCAATACAACTTACACATGCAGCAAAACAGGGGTCAAAAACATATATATATATATATATATATATATATATATATATATATATATATATATATATATATATATATATATATATATATATATATATATACATATACACACTATTTATATGTATATTATCTATAGACTTTGGTTAATGAAAGCAAATTAAATCCAATGAAGCGTTGAATGGTTGCCTTTTGGGCCTGATAATCCTCCTCTGTCACAGAGTCTCACCCACTTAAGGTGCAATAATTCTATTTCTACTGAGGGGAGCTAAATAACCCCAGAGCAAGCCACACAGAAATGTAAGCACCATGTGTAATACAAGATAATAAAGATAATATTCATTACAGGGGTGATAACACAGCAGGACTGCTGACAGTCTTACATTTAGTGTATTGTAGGAAGTGTTACTGCCCATTACTAGAGGAACTCACTATCCCTCTAACCAGACTGTGGTCCAGCTCCTCCCACTAGCGGCAGCAGTGTTTCTTTTTTTTAAGTGATTCTGTTCTCTGTCCAGAGGGAGCGTAGTTCCTCCAGCAAAGATAGTGTAGGAACTCTGTTCCCATGCATTCCAGTCCAACTTGACCCCTGCAGCAAAGTATGCTGTGCACTGCATAACCTGCTGCATGTGTAACTTATAAGCTACTGTACAGGAAAACATGACTAATGTGGAAAGACCCTACATGTAATAGGCAGCTCATTTCAGATATTTTATGTTTTTTAAGACTTTAAAGATTATTGGCGAATTTTGCGAGAGTGGAAACTTTTGGTGTAACTTTGTGTACATTTTGCCTGTACACGTCTTTTTGTCTTTAAATTAGCATCTTATATTTATCAAGGTGCTTTAGTAAAAAAGCAGAAATGTGTACTTGAAGGTTTTTGAACAGTTAAATGCATTTTCAAATGCAAAATGTATGTTTAAAAAATATTTTAAATTCTGAATCCCCCCCCCCGTATCACACACCCATAGTAAATGACCAAAAATATGTGTATGTATGTATACCCCAAGGCAGAACATGCTGTGATCTGAGATGTCATCACAGAAAATGCAGCATGTCTGCAGAAAAAATGGGACACATGAGGGAACCATTAGCACTTTCTCTTTGCAGTGCTGCTTCACAACAGCGCTTTGCTCTGGCTGCATTCTGTATATTTTCCTCAGCACAGTGCAGCCACAGCAAATCACTGTTTGAAGAGAGCAATCAAGTTTGGGGTAGCACTGCAAATCAGCAACACATTGATTGACGACTGCCTATTTTTAACTGCTCCAATATAATACATAAAACTTTAAAATGTGCTTTATTCTACAGTTATTAAGTATATTGCAATTGATCTGGTACTTTAGTATAACTGCCTAATTTAAAATTGTATTTAATTTCAAAATGACCTGCAGAGAAATTTTGACAAAAAAATGTAATTATAAGTGAAAAAAAAGTTCTGGGTTTGTATGTATACAGTATCCCACAAAAGTGAGCACACCCCTCACATCTTTGTAAACATTTTATTATCTTTTCATGTGACAACACTGAAGAAATGACACTTTGCTACAATGTAAAGTAGTGAGTGTACAGCCTGTATAAGTGTAAATTTGCTGTCCCCTCAAAATAACTCAACACACAGCCATTAATGTCTAAATAGTTGGCAACAAAAGTGAGTACTCACATTTGCTTTCTTTCTTTCTCTTTCTTTCTCTTTCTTTCTCTTTCTTTCTCTTTCTTTCTCTTTCTTTCTCTTTCTTTCTCTTTCTTTCTCTTTCTTTCTCTTTCTTTCTTTCTCTTTCTTTCTCTTTCTCTCTCTCTCTCTCTCTCTCTCTCTCTCTCTCTCTCTCTCTCTCTCTCTCTCTCTCTCTCTCTCTCTCTTCTCTCTCTCTCTCTCTCTCCCTCTCCTCTCACTCTTCTCTCTCTCTCCTCTCTCCTCTCTCTATCTCTCTCTCCTCTCTCTCTCTCTCTCTCTTTTTCTCTCTCTTTTCTCTCTCTTTTTCTCTTTCACTCTCTCTCTTTTTCTCTCTCTCTTTTCTCTCTCTCTTTTTCTCTCTCTCTCTTTTTCTCTCTCTCTTTTCTCTCTCTCTCTCTCTCTCTCTCTCTCTCTTCTCTCTTTTTCTCTTCTTTTTTTTCCCCCTTTTTCCTCCTACTCTTTTTCTTTTCTCTCTTTTCTTTTTCTCTTTTTCTTTTCTCTCTCTCTTTTCTCTCTCTCCTTTTTCTTCTCCTCTCTTTTTCTCTCTCTCTTTTCTCTCTCCTCTTTCTCTCTCTCTTTTTCTCTCTCTCTTTTTCTTTTTTCTCTCTCTCTCTTTTTCTCCTCTCTCTTCTTTTTCCTCTCTCTCTTTTTCTCCTCTCTCTC